>NW_004797666.1:669953-671189 GCF_000002075.1 Aplysia californica
TCACGCACGCCTTTCCGCATGCATGCAGGCATCGGGTGAGCTCTATATAAGCTCACTTTTTTTATACTTCTACTCTCTGCGCGTCAATGGTGAACTCTATGCATTCTTCTATTTTCTTATATTTTTACTCTCTGGGCGTCTTGGGTGAGCTCTATAAAGCTTACTTTCTTATATTTTTACTCTCTGAGCGTCTTGGGTGAGCTCTATAAAGCTTACTTTCTTATATTTTTACTCTCTGAGCGTCTAGGGTGAGCTCTATACATTCTTCTGCTTTCTTACATTCTGAGCGTCAAGGGTAAGCTCTATACGCTCTAATACTTTCTTACTATCCGAGTATCTCGGGCGAGCTCTATGCGTTCTTCTATAATCTGAGATGTCTTTTAGCTTTAGTAGAAGTTTTTAAGCGCTCGCAACAGCATAAGGTCATATCAATGCCGGATAGAAGATTAGAGGCGTTACAAGAGAGTAACAACCATAAAAAAAAAAGAAGAAGGGGAGATAATGACGATAAACGTTTGATAGGAAAAAAAGGAGCAAACCGCACCAGAGCACCCGCCAACCACCCACTGAGATGTCTAGGGTGAGCTCCATACGTTATGATACTATACTTATTACACTCTCTGAGCGTCTAGAGCGAGCCGGGAGTGAGGCAATGGCATGTCGCCGGGCCAGGCTTGGGAGGCCAGGGCAAACAGACAAGTGCTTAAGCGTTTACACGTGCAGGCGATGATGGGGGCAGACACAGCCTGTTAGGCGGGGGATAAGACGCACACAGACAAAAAAATATAAGAAAACGAGAACGACTTTTTTTTTTGGGGGGGGGAGGTTGAGTAATTGTTTTACTGCGCTCACGACTGCATTGGGTCATATGACGGCGCGGGACACATTAAACTTTTCAGTTGGTAGGAAATTTTGAAATTTGCCCAGGTGTGGCCGAAGCCTACTCTTCTCGATTTTAGACCACAAAGAGATCTTTAACGTGCGCACTTGCACACGGGACCTCCAAGATTTTTCGCCCTTGTCTGAGAAGGCTAGGTGTAGATCTTTCGTACCAGAAGATCAGGGGTGTGGCTGAAAGACAGCAGTAAGAAGGAGCCAAGGAGTAGCAGTAGACAGGCCGCAGAAAGAGCCAGGAGCCCAGAGAAGTAGGCAAAGGAGGTGAGGGGGTGGAGGCAGAACGAGGTGACGAAAGCAGACGGCAGGAAATGATGTGAAAGGAGACAATTTTAGAGAAGA
>NW_004797666.1:672527-674720 GCF_000002075.1 Aplysia californica
GGGGGCATGTCCCCGAGCTCGGAGTCCTGAAACACCGCCGGGTGCCGCTCACACACCAAATGTTACGCGCACCCAGCCAAAGGTCAAACTGGAGAGGGCGGTGCTTTATTTTTAGTAAGAATTTTCACGGCACTTGCAAAACAAGTAGGCCATAATAAGGTTACCACAATCCATGCCCTTTTTAGTTTTTGTTTTTCTTTGTAAGAGTTTTACGGTACTTGTAAAGCAAGTAAGCCATAATACCGCATTTTGTTACTACCACAATCCATGCCCTTTTTAAAGTTTTTGTTTTGTCTTAGTATGAGTTTTACTGTACTTAAAACACAAATAGTTCATATAGGCGTCGACGATTAAGAGTGTTACTGGAGAGTTAGCATAAAAATAACTTTTTAAAAAAAGCATTAAACAAAAACAAAAGTTTATAAAAAGAAATAAACATAAGGACGATAGAAGTTTTACAGGAGAATAACATGCAAAGATAAGAAAGAGGAGAGATGAGGAAGACAGACATGTCGTGATGGGAAAGGAGGATGAGACCACACCAGAGCATCCGCCCACCACCCACAAGCAAAGGTCAATGTGTAGAGGGTGGACAAAGGTTACAAGAATGGGCGAGGTGTTACTTGCGGGTGTCTTCTGCAGCAGTTACCCATCAACATAACATACAGCGATTTAGTTTAGTTTAGTATGGGGTTTTACGGCGCTCGCAACTGCTTAAGGTCATATGAGCGCGCGAAACACAAGTTAGTTTTATTCACAACAGTTTACTGTACGGCTGGCTCGGGTCAGTAGTTAAATCTTAAAATGTTAAAATGTTTAAAAATCAGTGTAAATTTTTACATACAGCGATAAGGTCCGTTCTTTTCTCAGTCTGTAAAAGACAACGTTGTCCATCAACTGCCTGTCGAGTTGAGTCGAGTTTAGTTTGGACCAGTCAAGATTCTTTTTCCGTGGAAGGGCAAAAGGTAAAAGCTATATCTACTAGTTCGACACAAAACAATCGGTTCGACTCGAGACGTTGAAAACCAAACGCGTCTAAATCTGGGGGCAAAAACTGGATATCCAGATTCAGGTATTTGGGTTTCAGTCCAGCACTACTCAAATGCCACACCGCTTCTCGCTGGCTCTCCTTAGCTCAACGAGTCTTGAGAGGAAGGCGTTAACAGAAGAATGTGCACAGGATAGAGAGTAAACAAACAACGAGAGGGAGGAAGGAATGACTCTTTTTTAAAAAACTCTCTAAAACAAAACGAAACGAAACAAAACCGCCACGTATTTTTATAAAAAGTTTAAACAACAACACACAGAGTTGTTAAAAATATGCTCTCTTAGAAAAGCGTGGGTGTCAGATGGATGCTGCTGGCGAAGAAAAAGATGATGTTTGTTTGTTGGAGTAAAAAGACGCAAATCGACACAATAACTAACAGACATGTAGTGCTGGTGGAAAGGTCAGGCACATAGACAGAAACAGCCGAGGGAAAAGAACAGAAGTAGGACCTACCAGTGGCGCCCTCCAACCTTTTGTTTGAGTAAAGAGAAGCACATCGACACAATAATGGTCATTTAGTGCTGATGAAAAAGTAAGACAGACAGACAGAAACAACAGAAGGGAAAGAAAAGAAGTAGGACCTACCAGTGGCACCCTCCAACCACACGCACACAGACAGCAACAACAAAAAAAGGGGAAGGGTGGGGGGAGTAAAGAAGTAGGACCTACCAATGGCATCTTCCAACCACCCACACAGACAGAAACAACAGAGGGGAAAGTAAAGAAGTAGGACCTACCAGTAGCGCCCTCCAACCACCCACACCCTCCAACCGACCCCGTGGATGAAGTAAGACAAAACAAAAAGAGGGGGAGAGAGAGCAACATTAGCACCGACCATCAGCTGCAGGCTTCGACAAGCGACCACCAGGACTCGACATTCGACATTCACACCCACACAACACTCACGAGTCCACAGCTTGGGTCTTTCCCCCCTCGGCGGGGGACCAAGAACAGCCGTGTCACGACGTGGTCGAATCATGCGCTCGTCCATAATTTTGGGTACGTCGAGTTATTGGTATCATCTTCTTAAAGCTTGTTCAGTTGTCTTGCTATCGGGGGAAAAAAGCGCCCGTCTATCTTTTAGTTTAGTTTAGTAAAGAGTTTTACGGCACTTGCAACACAATAAAGTCATATAAGTGCCGAAG
>NW_004797666.1:681898-684081 GCF_000002075.1 Aplysia californica
TATTATCATCATCATCATCATTATTGTTGTTATCCCCATCATTCACTAATACTAACGTCCGACACAGTCATCCACTCTCCCTCCAGCAGTAACCACGTCCTAGAGTAGCCGTAGTCTCCGAGACGGTAGATTCTAGCTCCGAGACGGTAACTCCGAGATGGTAGATTCTAGCTCTGAGATGGTAACTCCGAGATGGTAGTAGTAGTAGTCATATCTCCGCGAATTAACCCACACTACTTAACACTACTATAATCATCGTCGGCCCCGCATTCCGCAGGGCGCCATCAGAGAGAGAGAGAGAGAGAGAGAGACTGAGACAGATGAGATCAGAGACAGAGAGAAAGATCCACTCACGACAACACGTACGTCTGCTACTCACTCACTCGCTCATTCGTCGGTGACGTCCATATTATATCAATTCCGAGTCGGTCGCTGCAGGAAGTGACGCTTATTAAAAAAAAGAAGCAAGGAGCAAGATGGAAGCAGAAGGAAAAAAAACGAAACAAAAAATGCTCAGACTTGAAGGGGGAAGAAAGAAAAAAGATCAATGACGTTAGCGAAGAGAAGAGAAGCAGACGATACCCGCTGCTGCTGCTGGGAGTAGGTTAGATCTCTCACCTCGCAGGTAAAACAGATCTGACTGATATTGTAAAATTATGATAGGAGGACGAGTGGGTGGGTAGTTGGCGGGTGCTCTGATGTGATTTGCTCCTTTTTTTTTTTGCTATCGGAGGACGAGTGGGTGGTTGGCGGGTGCTCTGGTGTGGTTTACTCTTTTTTTTTCTTCCTATTAAACATCTGTGGCCCAAATCTCTTCTCCTTTTTTTTCCTCTGTTGCAAGTGTCGTAAAACTGATTTTAAAACAAGATATCTACCTGAGAACAACACAGGCTTGGGCTATAAATAAACACACAAACACACACACACACAAACACACACACACACACACACGCAAACACACACACACACACACAAACACACACATACACACACACACACAAACACATACACACACACACACACACACACACGCGCCAGGGATGCCACAGGTATTCTAAGAAAATTACTGAAAATTCAACAAAGCAAATAGATCTAGACACATCTGAAATAGGGTTTAAAAGAAATCAAATTCTTAGAAAAGTAGGTGTTCTATCCTTCACTTTCATTCGAAGAAAACGACATTTTTAGCTTGAGTTTTTAATAGGGGTTTTACGGCATTTGAAACCCAAATAGGTCAAGAAAACGAAAAACGCATGAAAAAAAAATCTATTGTTTTAAAAAAAATTGCTTTCTGTGAAAATAACGGGAAAATAAAGCATTTTTTTTAATCCGGAGAGAAAAACATAAAAGAACTTCGGATAAAAAAAGGGGGGGGAAATACAGCTTCCTTGACATACATACTGCATCAGCGCTACCTCATAACGACAAACAAAGCTGCTGTTGTTGTTGCTGCTGCTACTGCTGCTAGTGCTAGTGTTGTTGTTGGTGCTGTTGTCCCAAAAGACCACAACAAAGACCCTCCACACACAGAACAACACACTACCCTCGGGGGATGACATAACCGAGATATTCAGACATCCAGACAGACAGACATCCAGACAGACAGATAGACAGACAGACAGACAGACAGACAGACAGACAGACAAACAGCCGACTGGCTGGCCGACAATATCACCATCACCACCACCACTACCACTATCATCATCATAGCAGCGTATTTGAGGAAGAAACTCTAGAAGCAGACTTGCCAGTTTATTGACCCTCCCATGACGTGGGCTATCTACCCACACGGACGCTTTCCTTTGAGCTGAAGACGACACTTTTCCCCCCTCAATTGTCTTTTCTTTTCCCCATATTACCCCATATTATATTTTCTTTTATTTTTCTCGCCACTGTCTTCTTTCGTTTCACTCCTGTCTTCAAAAGTTTTCTCCTTCGCATTTTTTTACTTTCTTGTCTTCTTTAGTTAGCCCCAACTGTCTTCTTTTATTTTACCAATGTCTTCTTTTATTTCCATCTTTACTTCTTTCATTTTCCCCCTGTCTTCTTTAATATTTCCCCCACATTGTTCTCTTATATTTACCACCACATTGCTTTCCTTTTCTTTAACCATTGTCTTCTTCTATTTCCCCCTTGTCTTTCATTTCTTTTAAATATATTTCTTAAAACATTTTTTTCCCTAA
>NW_004797666.1:687524-689667 GCF_000002075.1 Aplysia californica
TCAAAATTTACTTTAACTTTAACCAAAACATTTCGTCGGGCGTAACCCCCACGCGCCTTTTCACTAACATTTACAGCTGTTTATTTTTTTCCCACTGGGGCCGTATTTCTTGCCCCGTCTTTTAGCCTTCCTCTTTTTCTTTTCCCTCTCTCCTCGCATTCCTTCTTTTTCTCCTTCCCCCTGTTCCCCCACGACAGTATTTATTCAAGGCTGCACAGAAAGCGGGGAGGGTTATTTCCTGCCCCGGCTGCTGTCGGGGCCACTCTGGGAGGTAGAGGTGGGCAAAATCCGGATAACCTATCCTAGCCTTCTCGGACAAGGGCGAAAAATCTCGGAGGGCCCGTGTGCAAGTAGCGCACGTTAAAGATCCCTTGGTGGTCTAAATTCGATAAGAGTAGGCTTCGGCCGCCACCCGGGCAAAATTCAAAATTTCCTACCAACTGAAAACATTAGGTGTGTCCCGCGCGCTCATATGACCTTGTGCAGTTGCGAGCGCCGTAAAACACTTTACAAAAACAAATTACAAAAAATATCATTTAGGAGGCGGGCTGCTTCGAACTTGCTCGCCAGAACCAACAAAACTTGAGCTGAGAGGGACACAATATTCCTGCAGACGGAAGGACGTACGTACGCGATTAGTATTCTCTCCACTCAGGAATCAAACTCGAATCTCCCACACGCAACAGCGAAGCGATAAACCTCTACACCACACACAGAGACACCGGTCCACCGAGTGTGGAAACCTCTGATTTTTTTGGGGGGGTAAAATTTTTACATCACTTGCAACTCAATAAGGCCATGATGTAAATGCCGAAAATTAGAGGTGTTACAAGAGAGTAACAATCAATCACACAAAAGGAGGAGAGATAAGGAAGATAGATGTCTGAAAGGAAAGTAGAAACAAACCACACCAGAGCACCCGCCAACCATCCACAAAACCTCTGATGCACGCAGTAGGTCAAGGGAGTTCGGAATGGAAGACTCAAGTAGTCTTTTACTAAAGTACGCCAATGATGATGTACTCACCCCACCAAAAACTCCGCTCAGAACATCCGGGACAGCAATCCGTCACCTAGCCGCGAAACATAATCCAATCCTTCCCCACCACAAAGAAGGCACTGTTCCGGACAAGCAGAAAAACAAAACAAAAACTAAACTAAACTCAACCAGATAAAAATCAGTCTGCGAAAAAAATCAACGAAAAAAAACAAAAAACCTTCCCATATTAGAAGACACTCAACATTGCCACACCCGCACGGTGGGTGGTAGGCGGGTGCTCTGACTCTGATGTGGTTCGCGTCTTCGATTTTCCTTATCAATCAAACATCTATCATTCTTTAGATCTATCTCTCTTCCTCTTTTTCTTAGTAGTTAGATCTATGTCCCCTCTTGCAACACCACTGTAATCTTATATATAACCTCGGCCTATATATAACGTATATGTCCTACTTATGTTGCAAGTTTGTCGCTTTTAAGGACAAGCGGGCTAACCCAGATTTCTCGGGTTTCCAGAAATCTTGTCCTAATCCAAAAGAGGGCATTGCCCTACCAATAGAAGAAGTTTGGTTTCATTCTTGTGTATATTTGTTTGGTTATAGAGAAAACGCTCCTTGTGTTTTAAAGAAACTGAAAAAGGGGCAAAAACTTTACCTTCGACTTTTCTCAAAACAGCATTTTTCGGGATAGCCCGCTTGTGCTTAAAAGCTAGAAATTATTAAAACTAAAGAAAGAGAAAAAAATACAAGCAACTCACACCCGCATGGTCGCATATATACAGTTCACAGCAGTCAGTTCAGCCTCCCATATGAAATATGAACTACAACGATGAACGACATGGTGTAGTGATGGTGTTGTGATGGTGATGGTGGTGGTGGTGGAGTATGTGTGTGTGACAACGTTACAACATTTCCTTGCTGCCTGCGCCGACTCTCATACTTCACACACACACACCCCGTGCAGGGATCACGCTACCACAGAAAGTACTGCACGTCGCGTAACATGATGCGAGACGACCTTCAAAGCGGCTCGACAACTTCTTGGCCGGCGATCTGATAAGGTTGAGTGATTGGGTAGATGTTTTACTGTACTATCGACTCAGAATTGGCCACTTAAGCAACCCCCCTCCCCCGCAAAAAAATAAAAA
>NW_004797666.1:690724-691797 GCF_000002075.1 Aplysia californica
GAAGCCGTTCATAACACACTTAACCGCGGAAGAGGTGCACTAACATTTTATCCGGATTTTTTTTTAAAGGCGACTCATTGCCCAGCCCTACTGGGAGGTCATGCTGAAGTCTCCGGTATGTGCGCTTCCGTCAAAACTAGGTCTGCTCCGGGGAATCCCCACTCACACACACACGGCGCTTGTTTTCTTTACTTCTTCCTTCCTTTCTTCCTTCTTTCTTTCTTTCTCTCTGCATTCTTCTCCCTCTTCTTCTTCTTCTTCGCTCTCTCTACCTCCTTGTCTCCCTTGCTTTCTTTTTCTATCTATTTCTCTAACTGTCTCTCTGTCACGATCTCTCTCTTTCTCTGTCTGTCGGTCTCTCTCCTGGACACCCCATATCTCTCTCTCTCCCTCTCCCTCTCCCTCTCTCTCTCCCCCCCTCTCTCTCTCTCTCTCGCTCTCTCAATCTTGTCTCCCGCCTTCTCTCCATACTCCATCAAAATCCCAACGTTAAACTTGGCATAAAGTCCACCTATGCACCTTCAGTTACAGCGACATAGGAAGTGTAGACCTGCATGGACACGAAAAGTGGAAGACATTTTTTTTCGACGACGGAAATAAGGGGGGAGGGAAACATATATATATATAAAGAAAGAGAGTATACAAAGAAAAGAAGGAGGAAAGGTAAGGACAACGATAGACGCTTGACATCCGAGCTCCCGCCAACCACCAATGTTCAGAGACCCGCACCAACACAAAACTGATTACTTCGTGTTGGAAAAAAAAAAAAAAGATTAATGGACAACAACAGCAAAATGACAGTTAAGAAACTAGTACTACAGGTACATTTTGACCCCCCGCTCCCCGCCTACCTCCCCAACTTCCCCAATTCTAAAAAAAATGCTACTTGTGTCGTTCGCACATTATGATGTCCCGCCCACCTGTGACCCCCACATGTGGCCCCATGAGAGCGGAGGAGACCACACCCCGGATGTGGGTACTTTGACTAGGTCAAGTAGCTTCCGAAAGGAGGGCGAAAGTTTACTTTTACAGAAACAATACCTGGCACTGGGGCTTTCCAACCACCACATTGG
>NW_004797666.1:693823-696552 GCF_000002075.1 Aplysia californica
GGAGACAACGAAGGGAGACAGGAAAGCGGAACACATTACCTGCAGGAGGCTATTGAGACACTGTCGAGAGGCTCTCTTCTCAGGGTCACCCACAGGCGCAACATATCAAGAAGTACTTACTCCATAGGTGCCTAAACTGCACTATGACGCATAAATATAATAAAATGCTGTGTTTTTACGCCCCCCTTGACACCATTTACATCATCTAGGCCGAGAGGGATACAACATCCCAGCAGAAAGACCGAAATTCTGATTTAAAAAACTGTCTCCACTCCAGGTTATTGAACTCGGGTCTCCTGTGTGCGACAGCGGCGCGCCCAACCGCTACATCACATAAAAAAAAGGGCTGGGGGGAGGGGGGTGCTCCAAACTTCTTGTTTTTTGTTTTAGTAAGAGTTTCACGCACTTGCAACACAATAAGGTCATATAAGTGCCAAAGATTAGAGGTGCTACAAGTGAAAATCGAACACAAAAAGAAGGAGTGGAGATAAAGATAATAGACGTTCAATAGGAAAAAAGAAGCCAACACCACACCAGAGCACCCGCCAACCACTCACACGCCACATCAAAGGGTGTGTGTGTGTGGGGGGGGGGGGGTGTTTCGACAAACTTCAACAAGGAGGGTTGTATAAAAAAATAGACCAGTAACGACCGTGTTCACTGCACACACACGTAACGCGCCATTTCTGGCTCGCGGGAGATGTGGTGTCTAAATACTATGTAATGACACACGTCGTGATGAGAAGGAAAAGGGCAAAGGTTCCTCCTGAGCAGCGCCGGTGACAAGCCACTCCACTCGGCAAGCGATGTAGTTCGGTTCGATGTCCTGGGATGTTATATATAATATTATACCGAGCGCACACTTACAATTGAATTCATCTACGGGAATGAATATGGGACAGCAAGATTTATTGTCTTCACGAAGGTGCAAAAGCTACTAACTTTTTGGGAACCACAATTCGACCGAATTCGACAAAATGCGATTGTGACTTTCAATTTTATGCAGGTATTTTTACGCCCCCGCTGCCACGGTTTCCTACCCTGCCTGTCAGGGCTAACCTGGGCTGAAAGAGATACAACATCCCACCAGAAAGACCGAGATACTTCATTTTAAAAAACCCCCCCCCCTCCCCCCTTGGGAACTGAACTCGAACGGGTCTCCTGCGAGCAACAGCGAAGCACCTAGCCGCTACACCACAGACGCCGGTCGACCTTCAAATTAAACGCATTTTTTTCCTCTAGGACGCGAGTTGAATCAGTCGTACAGTGCCAAAACAGTAACTTTTTGCGCCTGCATGGAGGAAAAATCTAGCTTTTCCCCGACTCAGTTCGACTGACTTCGATTGACAGTGTGCACGGGGTATAATTCCCAAACGATTTGCCCGAGATAATTCCGATGACGTCCGTGTTGATTTGAAAGACTTAATTTTTTGTTCACGACAAGCGTTCGCTTCCTTCCACACAAAGATATTGCTGAGTGGTGGGGTAAGCGGAAACACAAATAGACGCGGAGAGTTCACGTCGATAAAACAATATTCATATCCATTCTGCCGAGCCTTGAGGAAGCGAAAGATGATTATTGCTGCTGCGGCTATAGCTTGACGTAATAGTGTTGTTGCTATATTATATTGTTCTTTTTGTTGATGTTCTTCTTGTTGTTATTGCTACTGCGGCTGTTGATGTTGTTATTGTTCCTTTTGTTGATGTTCTTCTTGTTGTTATTGCTACTGCCGCTGTTGATGTTGTTGTTAGTGTTCCTCTCGTTGATGCTGTTGTTGAGATGTTTTTGTTGTTGTTGTTGAGATGTTTTTGTTGTTGTTGTTGATGTCATTGCCTTTGAGGTTGTTGTTACTATAGTGGTTGTCGCAATTGTTACTTTTGTTATAGTCGCTGACATTACAATTAAAATTGTTGTTGCTGCTGTTGTTGTTGTTGTTGTTGTTGCGGTTGATTTTGTGGTTGCTGTCGTCACAAAGGGAGGCCATCCTGATATGAAAAAGGTCAAAAGTACAATACGAAACTCGCCTCGCGACCTTGAACCATAAACGCCTTTGATTTTGAAGGTCGTTGTCGAATTTTGTCGAATTCACTTAAATGTTCGCCAAAATGGCTGCTTTGCCCCATCCATGGAGGGAAATATGGCTGACCTAGACAGAATCAAAGTAATTTGATTGGCAGTGTAAATGTGCATTGGGTATTGCACTACACACACACACCCAAACATCCACACAGACTCAAACATCCACAGTCACCCACCTCCCACACAAACACACACACACCTAAAGCGAGAAAGAGAAAGAGCGAGAGCCACACACAAACGGATTCAAACACACACACACACACACACACACACACACACACAAACACACACACTCACTCACTCACTCACTCACAATCAGACAGACAGACAGAGAGAGAGAGAGAGAGAGAGAGAGAGAGAGAGAGAGAGAGAGAGAGAGAGAGAGAAAGAAAGAGAGAAAGAGAGAGTGGGGAGGGTGGAGGGGAGAGAGAGAGACAGACAGATTGACAGAAAACCAGACAGACAAAAAGACGAAGAGACAGGCAAACACAGAAACACAGAAAGAAAGACAGACAGAAAAACAGACAGAGAAAAAGAGAAAGAGACAGGCAGACACAGGAAACAGAGAAAGAAAGACAGACAGAGTAGTCAGGGAGATGGATATCAAGAAGCATCACGTGGAACTAATTTCGCACATAATTCCAACACC
>NW_004797666.1:696652-698187 GCF_000002075.1 Aplysia californica
CCCTCCCCGGTCGCCGGTGGAGAGATACACAGAGACGGAGCATGATGATAGTGCTGGGCGGCCAGGTTCCCGATTATTGAAAGCTAGGAATCGTAGGAATAGACTCCGAACCCGATTACTTTCTTTCTAAAGATGTGATTTCCTCAAGTGGTTACCTGGTTGACTCCGAACATCTTCAGGATTTAGGATAACCTTGATTTCGGAACACCGCAAAGCATCAACAGTTTTTTGTTTAAAAAATAATATAACAATTTTTTTAAAGATGATTTTAATGATTAAAGTTTCTGGTAACCGTTGGTTTACCTAAAAAGGAGTCCGAACTTTTCTTCCGCTGCATCAGTCGTGGGAATCGGTTCCGGATTCGATTCTTCGCCCGGCTCTCGAGCATGAGGTCTAGGGACCAGCGATGTGGTACAGACACACCGGAGAGAGGCAGGACCGTCGACTCGCAACCCCTCCACGAGTAAGTGAGTGAGTGATCTGCTGTGATTTTGCAGGAAACGAAATTAACTTCAATCGACGCCTCGAGCGAAGAGAAAACGAAACGTCAATCGAAGCTTCGAAGCGTGAATTCACTATTCGCGTTATTCGAATACTTGCGTGGATTCCTAAATTATTATATTGCAGATGGGCCACTGGGAAAGATCAGGATAACTTAGTGTTTTGTTTTGTTATTGTTTTAAGAGCATCCGAACAAAGAAATGAATCGCGAACTACGGTCGCCGATGTCTGTCGCGGATGATGATGATAATGATGATGACGATGTTGCTGATGATGATATCATTAAATCCATCAGATTCATTCAGTATGTAGTAATATTCATAATTTGCAGCGCCGTTCTCTTATCACTAGGTCTCAAATTCATAAAGTACGAAGTATTTCTGCATTTACCCCATTGGTGATGAATACAATAGTATGCTCTAATCTTACGACTGGCTGAGAAACAGATGAACGAAAATCCATCACTTATTTTTTAAAAATCAAATGACATTCGAATGGCACCACCACACTTCGAATAGCACAAAAATCGTGAATGTTGAATTGTTGAGTCGAATGGTCACAGCTCTGCCCTCCACTAACCCACCCAGCGCACTCTGGCTCACTCCATGTGCGGGAAACGTCAAAACGTACTCACGTGCAAGTGTGTGGTGATGGTGATGATGATGGCGCACACGAATAAGTCGTTAAGTAAGAATATTACGGCATTTGTAACACAATTTGGCCATATAAGTGTCGAAAATTAGATGTGAAACCGTTGGAGAGTAACATGCAAAGAAATTAAGGAGGAAAAATAAGGAGGACAGAAATTTGAAAAGAAAGTTTTACTTTTAAAAGTAAGAGTTGTACGGCAATTGAAACACAAACCGGTTCAAAAAGTACCGAAAGAAATGAAGGAGGAGAGGTACGGATGATCGATTTTTGATGAGAAAGTTTTAATTTTAAAAAGAGTTGTGTTTTTTATAGTAGAGGGTTTTACGGCGCTCGCAACTGCATAAGGTCATATGAGCGCCAAGGGGTGGGTGTCAACAGAGAAG
>NW_004797666.1:699282-700762 GCF_000002075.1 Aplysia californica
GTAAGAAATTGAATAATGAGAAACGCATCGACACAATAACGGTCATTTAGTGCAGGGGAAAAGTAAGAAATTGAATAATGAGAAACGCATCGACACAATAACGGTCATTCAGTGCAGGGGAAAAGTAAGAAATTGAATAATGAGAAACGCATCGACACAATAACGGTCATTTAGCACAAGGGATTAAAAAAAGGAAAGCCTGACAGAAATAAACAGACGAAAATAAAAGAAGTGCTATCAGTGCTCTCTAATTAATCATTCGCCCAAAAGAAAGACGGACAAAAAGACTTATCAACGGCACCCTCCATCAACCCACTGCACTGGCTCGTGAATTCGGGTCGCTGTGCAGTAAATGCAAGCCATCTCACCCCCCGTCCCCCCTCCCCCATTCCGTTCTAACTATCTATCTGTCGTCAGTCTATCTCCCCCTTCCCATCAGACTATCTATCTGCTTGTCCATCTATTCCACCCTTCCCCACCTCCCCTCAGACTATCTATCTGTCTATCTATCCCCATCCCCCCTCCTCTCACACTATCTATCTGTCTATCCCACCCCCTTCTTCCTATCAGACTATCTATCTATCCATATACCCCCCCCCCACCTCTTCCAGCTGTACCCACAGACAGACAGACAGACAGACACACAACAGCAGTAAGAAAGGTTCACACAGGGAGTGGGTCCTGGGAGTGAGCGAGATAATGCAGGCGATGACGGGTCCGTTGAAAGCGTTTGATAACATGAAACTCACAAGGCGCAAAACGGAGAAATCATTAGGAAACCGGGATAGTGGAAATAAAACACAAAAAACAACACCCACCCCCCCCCAAAAAAAAACCCAGAAAGAAAGAAAGAAAGAAGAGGAAAAAGGAACCCCAAAAAAGAAAGAAAATAAAAGGAAAGAGAGAAAGAAAGAAAACCAAAAGGAAAAAGGGGGAGCGGTGGTGGCATTGCTGCTCTTTGTGTGAGTGTGTTTGTGTGCTTGTGTGTGGGTGTGGGTGTGGTTGAGGGTGTGTGTGTGTGTGTGTGTGTGTGTGTGTGTGTGTGTGTGTGTGTGTGTGTGTGTGGGGGGGGGGGGGAGGGTGACAGACGATACAAACAATAAATTCATTTTAGGTGAAAAGTCCCAGAGTTCGCACGCAGTTTTGTACTTTTTGTCATTGCATTGAGGACTGAGATTTCTGTGGACTGCCTGCACATCCTGATATATACAGGAACAAATAAACTTCCTAAACGGAAAGAAAGAAAGAAATAAAGACAAAAATTAAAGACAAAAAGATAAATGAAAATGATAAAAGAAAACTCTCAAATCACAAAAAGAAAGACTGAAAGAAAGAAAAAAAAGGAAAAGAAAAAAAGTAATTTTTTTAAAGAAAAAAAAAAGAAAATTAAAAAGTAATCTTCCAAATGACGGAGTTCAAAACATCTAAAAACCACGCAGTGTTGATGACAAAATAAGGATGGGTCATGGTTACCGTCTCC
>NW_004797666.1:702417-704703 GCF_000002075.1 Aplysia californica
GGTTAAGTAGCACACACACACTCGTCCACCCTTCTTACGCCCGAAACTGGAAACTCACAACCTTGTTGTCTACACGGGTGGTTCACAACCTTGTTGTCGCAGCCGGTGGCTCACATCTTTGCTGTCGGCGCGAGACCAGCGTCTAATCTTGTGTTTACTCCTTGTTGAACACCCTCCCTCCTCCCCTCCCCCCTCGTTCCTCCTCCTTCTCCCCTCCTTCCCCAAAACGAAAGACGGGAGAATGTGTGTGAGGTCTTTTTCCTCTCACTCACTCATATTCCGAGAGGAAATCTCACTTCCCCAGATTGAGCGTGTCCTTGTGAATTCCTGTCTACATTTGTATTTCATTACATCTATCAACACCATCGTTTATTTTACCACTGCTGTCTTTGTTGATATTATCACTGTTATTATTGTTGAGTTGTTATTAAGATGCCAATCTTGACGACTGAATTCATATAATTATCATAGACACTTATCTCGCCAATACACGATTAATTATCAAATTTATACGGCACTGATGTTGTTGATGATGATGGTGATGATGATGATGATGATGATTAGAGCAACGCCAACGATAAAGATAGGAAGAAAAATGGACGAAACCGAAAGCAACACGCAATTAAAAACGAAGAAGAGAACAACGACGATGAGAAAGAAGGACAGGATAAAACTTCGACGAAAGACCAGCACAGCGGTAAGAAAACAAAACTATTTTTAGCGGGTTTTCGATCATGAATTTGGCGTGGAAACCGCTTTTAAAAATAAACGATCTACTTTCTTTTTTCATCTTTAATTTCAATTTCAAGGCTGAAGCTATCCTTTGAGCACACTCGCTCGGTGCGTCGTTGGCGGGAGGTGGTGCTCTGGCGAGGTTTGCTCCTGCTTTCCTGTCAAACATTTATCGTCTTATTAATAATCTCTCCATCTTCTTTTCTATGTACGTTACTCCTTTATAGTAACACTTCAAATCTTCGGCATTTCTATTATGTCCTATTTGTGCGCATTGTACCGTAAAATACTTTCTAAAAATAAAACTTGAAAAGAAAAAAACTCACGCCCTCAGGAAGCGAGCCCCATACCGCGTGTCGACGGCCGTGCCGTGAGCCAGCAAAACATAAGTTCCGGGTGCTATTACGTATTCTAAACATTTCGTCGATGAGGGTGATACATGCAGGCGCCGAAACTATGGAAACCCGGCGGTGCCACTGAAGACTGAAACAGAAGGATTATTATTTCGTCTCTCTCTCTCTCTCTCTCTCTCTCTCTCTCTCTCTCTCTCTCTCTCTCTCTCTCTCTCACCTTTGGCTTCTTTCTCCACTGTATATATCACGGAATTTCGCTCATTTGGCCTTATGCTGTTGCGAGCGCTGTAAAAGTCTTGTCAAATAATGATAATATGGGGTAACGGTTAGAAGGCTCTTCGCGTTGCATACAGAAAGACGTTAATTCGTTTCCCGGGTGGATAGAATTTTATTGAATAATATCTGTCTTTCTACAGGGAAGAGTGGGGAAGTTTGTATTTTTCCTTCAGTGAGTCGCTCGTCTGTCTGGTGGGATTTTGTGTTCCACTCAGTCCAAAATGATCAAAAGCAGGGGTCATCATTTTTTAAAGTTTAAGTAGAGGTTTTACGGCGCTCTCAACTGCATAAGGTCATATGAGCGCCAGAAGATTAGAGCTGTTACAAGAGAGTAACAAACATTAAAAAGAAGAAGGGGAGATAAGGACAATAGATCTTAGATACAAAAGAAGAAGCAAAGCAGAGCTACCGCCAACCACCCACATCATTTTTTTCCAGAGTGTGCCAGGTGAACACAGCCGAACCTGGTCTGAACGGCCACCTGCCCAACTGGACACCACCCCTCCTCCCCAAATCCCTTTTGCGTTGTTTCTATTCTATACTGACACAGTCCATGACCCCAACTGTCTAAAACAACCACTTTTCTATTCGACAACGACTGGCTGTCTAGTATAATTCGAAAGCATTTTGTTCAATACAATCCATCCATGTGTTCAGTGAAAGATATATGACATTAAAGCCGACCAAGAGTGCGATTCATTAGCAACAAGTTATGAAGTCTATAAACCATGTATTTTGCACTGTAGACTTTAATTTTTTAAGCGACCAAGTCCTAACCTCTCTAAATTTATATTCATAGTTACCAACTTTTCAAAACCAAGAAACAAGACTTTACCCACACAGCCGAGCGAGTCAAGATGGTTGAGGTTGGCCAAGTAATCCCCCTCCTCCAAACCCTTCATACACACATACACATACACACACA
>NW_004797666.1:705183-706608 GCF_000002075.1 Aplysia californica
GGACAGACAGAAGGAAAGGAGAAAAAGAAGTTGGACCTACCAGTGGTGCCCTCCAACCATCTGCCATGAGTCAGGCCAAAAAGTTGTGAAGAAAAAAAGACACGACGAGAGAGTTGTTGGCCTTAGACCCCATTGCCCAGCAACCCCGACAGCCAGTACTATTGTTGTCCTTGTGAGCAGCTGCGTTATAATATTAATATTATCACAGAACGAAAATATAACCGGCGACAAGTTTTCTGTCATTTTCAGGGGTCGGTTTTTCGTTGTTTTTTGTTTTGTTTTGTTTTTGTTTGTTTAGCGAAAAAAAGTTTCCTTTTACACCGTTTTAAATGAACTTTTTGTTTTCTTGGTCTGCTTTTTTATTTTCTATTTTTTTGGATTTCAATTTTCTCTTTTTTTTTTCCTTAACCGAAGACAGGTTTCGTTTTCAATTTTGGTATGTGTTTTTTTTCCCCTTCCCAATCTTCTGTTCAACTTTTTTTTTAACAAACTTTCTTCCCAAAATTTTTCAGTGCGAAGTAAATATTGCGACACTACCCCATGACAAGTCTTTTTTTTTAAAAGGACTGATGTCACTGTAAAAGTTCAACATGGTTTCTTGCTTCTTAAACTTTCTTACCCCACATTCTTCAGTGTGAAATAAATGTGTCACTACCCCAGAACAAGTTTCTTTAAACAGCACTGAGGTCATTTTAATATTTCAACATGGTCAATTTTTTAAAGAACAAACTTCCTTCCCCGCATGTCCAGTTCAAGTAAAGGTGTCATATACGTCAGTACACGATTTTGGATTGTTTTTGTAGGTTATTTTTTTTGGGGGGGGGGGGGTTAAAGTATTAAGGTTGTTTTCGTTTTGGTAAAAGTTTTACGGCACTTGCAACACAATAAGGTCGAAGATTAGAGGTTTTACAAGAGAGTAACAAACATAATAAAGAAGGAGGGGAGATAAAGACGATAGATGTTTGATAGGAAAGAAAAAGCAAACCACACCAGAGCACCCGCCAACCACCCACATTAAGATTGTGAAAGGAAAATTGAATTTTCTTTTTCTCTTGTTTCCCCCAAGAACAAACTTTGTAGCCCCGATTTTTAAGTGCGACAACTGCTGTTGTGTCTATTACATATTACATATAGTCACGAAACACACATCCTGGCGAACTTGTCCAAGACGACCGCCCATTGTCGAGGAGAAAAGGGTTTGGTCGTCTTAGCCTGATGGACGTCTTGAACGGGGTCGTTATAATAAGGATAAAAGCAACGGGGAGACGTGGGAAGTTGTAGTTTGTACAGATGATTGTCTTGGACAGGGGGACGTTGGAGTAGGTTCGACTGTAGAGAACATAGACTTATTTCGGATCGCGGAGCTTCCCATGAACCTTCTTCTTCAGTAAAAGTATATGTCAACCCACTATCTCCCTCCTCCTC
>NW_004797666.1:711580-713638 GCF_000002075.1 Aplysia californica
ACAAACAAACAACAAACAAACAACAACACAACAAAACACAAAACTGGATTTTCGCGATCATCGAAGGAATGGCACAAACTCTTCAAGGGTCAATATACCATCTTATTTTTAAGATCTTCGTCGGGTTTTCAAAAAAAACAAACATTCAATTTTGTAGTTACTTTTTTAAATCGCAAATTAAGTTTCTTTCGTTTGAGGAAAGAGAATCACATAGACATACTAAAGGTCATTTCGTTCAAAGATAGAGAAAATCAAAAAGACAGAAACAAGAGGAAAAAACAAAAAGAAGAAGAATCTGCTAGTGGTGCCTACCAACCATCCCCGCCAAGCAGGTCTGGCAGGCTGGTGTCTCTGTGCTGTTGAGGCTAGAGAGGTGAGCAGTGAGCAGAGTAAGCCTGATTCCCCGTTTGGACTTCTCTGTTGACATCCACCCCTTGGCGCTTGTATATGACCTTATGCAGTTGCGAGCGGCGTAAAACATTACCAAACAAAAAAAAGACGGGTGTTTGTGTTGTAGTGGTTAGACACTTTGGCCGTCGCACATATAAAACCTAGTTCGATTCCCGTGTGGAATTTTTTTTCTATCGAATGTCTCGGTTTTTATTATTGGGTGTTGCTTGTATCCCTCTCAGCTCCAGTTGACGGCGACAGGCAGGGTCCAAGCCCACCCACCTCCTGAATGATCTCAATCAGAGGTCTCAAACTCAAATTACCCAAAGGTCACTGAAGGTAGAGTGAGCCTGGGCCGCATAGAATATTTCTCACAAAAAAGAAGTTTCTTACATACTAGGTTATTTGGGTTTTTTAAGTTTGTTTTGGATGGGTTTTTTTAAAAGTAGAACTGATCTTATCGTCTTTATCTTTATCGATAGGTAGTCGTGATGAAACAAAATAACATGGTATATAAACCTTGGGTAACATCTCGGCAAAATGGTGGGTGTGCGGAAAATGTACAAGCCACTCTCACATTTAACTTTGATTGAAAGTAGCGACCACAAAATATCGTTGTGTGGACCTAAAATTGGCACTGATCCGCGAGCTGAGAGTTTGGGGCCCCTAGTCTAAATCGTATCGGTACAACACGGGTATCTTTGGCTGTGAGTTAAAGACCCTTGGTCTATATTATGTCAGTACAACACGTGTATCTAAAAAAAAAATACTTTCATGGACCTCAATAAATAGGAATTGGCCAACGAGCCGTGAGATAAAGACCCTTGGTCTATATCTTTATCTTGTTGGTACAGCACGTCGAGTCGTGAGTTTAAGAGCCCTGGCCTAAATTGTATCGGTACAGCACGTGCATCTAAAAATAAAAGACTTTATTTTTTCGGTGTAGAGCAGAGAAAGGGTTAGTTAGTGTTTACAGTCCACGCGCTCGCGGAAGAATGAGGAGCTCGCCAAGTCTCCCGTCAAGCCACACATCCTGACCTTTCCAGTCCCCACGAAGACCTTTCGCTGGGGTTTTTTGCCACGACTTGCGATCACAAGTGCTGCTGTGAGATGTTTGGGAAACGAAACTATATCGAAGATTCGAAGCGTGGAAGTCATGTTTGGGAAACGAAACTATATCGAAGATTCGAAGCGTGGAAGTCATGTTTGGGAAACGAAACTATATCGAAGATTCGAAGCGTGAAATCACTCACTATTCGTGCTATTCGAATATTCAGTTTGAGTTTCAGTTTTAGAGTTTTACAGCACTTGCGACACATGTAGTTGGGATAAGTGCCGACGATTTAAAGTGATACTAGAGAGTAAGATATAAAAAGAAAAGGAGGAGGAGAGATAAGAACCCTCTGGTGTTTGATAGGAAAGAAGGAGTGTTGTAAACCACACGAGAGTAAAAAACCACCAACCACACACCAAAACCGAGTGCGAATAAATTTTTTTCTCCAGGGTCGAAGCCCGCCTCCTAGTAAATGAGTAATAAACATTGTATAGACGGGGGCGTAAAAATAAATGAAGAAGTAGAGCTTCGAATAGTTGTGAATAGTGAAGAAAAAACGTAAAGGGTTGTTGGGTAGCACACTCGAATAGGTACATCTCTCTAGTTTTTTAGGG
>NW_004797666.1:714858-716252 GCF_000002075.1 Aplysia californica
TATTTTTTCGGAGGGGAGGGGGCAGGGGTTAAAGTAGGTGTTTTTACTCCCCCATCAACACAATTTAGATCATTTAGGAGGCGGGTTGGGCACTTGCAGAATAACGGTAACGCCATTATTGAGCCCGTGCAATCCCCACTCACTCACCCACCCAGACAACAAAGACTGCACAATGTACAACAACAGAGGTACTCACCATCTACCAGTCGAAGTCTGCCATGGCTGTGAGATCGAAAGTAGGTCGGACCTGGCGAATAGAAAAGAGACATTTGAGTTAAGTTTTTAATTCCAGTTTTACGGCACTTGCAGCTTGCAACATATAAGCGCCGAAAGGTTAGAGGTGTTACAAGAGAGTAACAAACACAAAAAAGGAGGAGGGGGAGATAAGGACGATTGATGTTAGATAGGCAAGAAGGAGCAAACCACAACAGAGCACCGGCCAACCACCCCTCCCGCAAAAGAGACGTTTGAGTTTAGTTTTTTAAACAGTTTTACGGTACTTGCAACACATTTAGATAATAGCTAATTTACGGGCCGAAGATTTCAGACGTAAATAAAGAATGTGTGTAATATGACGCAGGAGATTTTACGACCCCTTTGACACATTTTAGATCGTTTACGAGGCAGGCTTCGACCTTGCGTCTTTCGTCTCAGAGCCAACCAGGACCCGATATGGATACAACATCCAAGCAGAAAGGCCGGCATTCCTGATTAAAAAAAATTCTCACCCACTCGGGAATCAAGCTCGGGTCTCCTGTTTGCGACGATGAGGCGCTCAACCACAACACCACAGACTCTTACTCTTAGTTTTAGTAGAGCATAAGGTCATATGAGCACCAGCAGAAAAGAGGAGTTACAAGAGAGTAACAAACAAAAAAGAAGAAGGGGAGATAAGGACGATAGATGTGCGATAGGAAAGAAGGAGCAAACCACACCAGAGCCTCCGCCAACCACCCACCAACAGACTGTTCAACAGGGTCAGCCGTGGTAAAATTTGTGAAGCGTTTGGGTTCAAGTTTTAGTAAGAGCTCTACCGTAAATGCAATACAAATAGGTCGTAATATCAGTTCTGAAAACCAGAGGTGTTAATTTGCCAGAGAATTTTAGTTTTAGTAAAAGTTTCACGGTACTTGCGAGACAATACGGTCACAAAAGTGCCGGAGATTTAAGGTGTAACAAAAGAGCATAAAACACATAAAAGAAGGAGAGATAATAACGATAGGTGTTTAATAGGAACGAAGAAGCAAACCACACCGTGCAGAAATCGATAAGAGTAGACTTCGGCCGCAACCCGGAAAAAAACTCAAAATTTCCAACCAACTGAAATTAATGTTCAAGGTGTCCAGCGCGCTCATTTGACATTCGAGCGCCGTAAAACACGCATAAAAAAAGAA
>NW_004797666.1:719365-720186 GCF_000002075.1 Aplysia californica
GTTGTTTTTTTTGGGGGGGGGGGATTTTTTGTTTCTCATGAAAACATTGCGTCCATTTTATACTGAAGTGGCATATTCTTTTTTTTATTATTAAATATTCCTGACCAAAACATTTCAGACATGTTCATACATGCTGTTTTATTTAGTTTTAGTAGGAGTTTTACGGCACTTGCAACACTATGAGGTCATATAAGTACCGAAGATTAGATCTGTTATAAGAGAGTAACATACACAACAACAAAAAAGAAGGAGGAGAGATCAGGACGATGGGTGTCTGATAGGAAAGAAGGAGCAAACCACACCAGAGCACCCACCAATCACCCACTTTTCATGTTGGAGTGAGATCCTGTCTGACACATTGCTAATGCTATATAATATATATATGTCTACATGTACAGAGAACTCTGGGCCAAATTCCAATTTTCTGAAGGCATTGACTCTTATATTCCGTATTTGTCGAGGGTTTTCTTTTTGAAGTTTGAGTAAAGAGAGTCATACCGACCGACACGATAACGGCAATTTAGGGGCAATGATAGTTTTTGATATTGTAAGAGTCTTACGACACTCGCAGCACAAATATGTTGTACAGTGTAGAAGTGCCGGAGATTAGAGGCGTTACTGTCAGAGTTGCTTACACACACACAAGGGGGAGGAGAGATAAAGATAAAGAAGATAGGTGTTTGATAGGAACGAGGGAGCAAACCACAGAGTACCAGCCTACCATACACACAATAAAGTAGATAGAAGACAGAAAAATACGTGGCAGCACCTACGAAACACATCGTGTGTAAGATAGACAGACAGACATCAGGCAGAAATGC
>NW_004797666.1:720357-722199 GCF_000002075.1 Aplysia californica
TACATACATACATACACACATACACACACACACACACAGACAGACAGACAGACAGACAGATAGACAGACAGACAGACAAACAACAAACAAACCATACGGAGGGTAAGACAGACGCACAGACAAACAAACAAGGTGACAGACTGCTAGCCACACACTACCCCATCACAACAACATCCGCCAACAACATGCCACATGCCTGTATCTTCCTCCTCCGGTCTATTTTTACCCATCATGAGGTGCTGTATTTATCCCAGGCCGGGCACGGCGACAAATGCGTCACAACGCGGTGGAATCAGGCGCTCGTCAATTTTTTGGACATGATATTATGGAGTTATTGGTATCATCCTAAAGCGTATTCAATTGTCTGGCTTTAAGTGAAAAGAAATAGCCGTCTGTCTTGAAAAGAAGTCGCGTTATATACGTTCGAAGTTCGAAGGAGGTGGGGGTCACCTAATTCCAATTTTCTGAAGGCACTGCTGACTCTTATCTGTCTGTCTTTTAAAAAAACCCAGTCGATTTATACACGTTTGAAGGAGGTGCAGATCACATGTTGTCAGGGGTAAAATTAGCAAGAAAATGGCTGCCACTAAAGTTTGAAAACTTCCAGAGCTTGAGTGTCTTTAAAATTTACAAACTTAGAGTTCTTTCGTGCCTTAGATCAACGTTTTTCTGAGAAATAGACTCACGTATTTTTAAATAGGCATAAAAGATGTTGAAAGAACAACAACAACAACAACAAGTGTCGAAAAAAAAATTGCCCAACATGCAGAAAAATTCAGGCTTCTTTAATTTCATTATTAATATGACGAGCGCCTGATTTCACCACAATGCCTCACAAATATTATTACGTTCACAACCTCCCGGTTTGTGGGGTGCCCCTGCCTTCCGTAAAGTGAGGAGCACAAAATTGTGTCTCTTCTCACTGGTTTGTTTTCCGTAATCGAATCCTGTCAGAATGTCAGACCGCACGTACCTCATTCTGCTTTTTTATTTTAATTTTTTTTTTCTGGAGCCGCGAGAGGGACCTTTGGTTTGTTTTAGTAGAGGTTTTTACGGCGCTCGCAACTGCATAAGGTCATATTAGCGCCAGAAGATTATAGGTGTTCCAAGAGAGTTAGTTTAGTTTTAGTAAGAGTTTTACGGCGCTCGCAACTGCATAAGGTCATATGACCGCCAGAAGATTAGAGGTGTTACAGGAGAGTAACAAACATAAAAAAAGAAAAAGGGGAGATAAGGACGACAGATGTTTGATAGGAAAGAAGGAGCAAACCACACCAGAGCACCCGCCAACCACCCACTTCCAAGAGAGTAACAAACATAAAAAAGAAGAATGGGAGATTAGGATGATAGATGTCCGATAGGAAAGAAGTAGCAAACCACACCAGAGCACCCGCCAACCACCCACAGAGGGACCTTGGATAGACAGAATCTCAGTAAAACAATAACGGCCGATGAAACAAAAAAATGCACGTGTTTTACGACTGCCCCATGATTGACACAAGTTAGAGAGTTTTAGTTTTAGTAAGAGTTTTACGGCACTTGCAACGCAATAAGGCCATATACGAGCCGAAGAATAGAGAGGTGTTACAAGAGAGTAATAAACACATCTAGCGCCACCGATGTACATGGTAGTTATCCTTCCTCCATTACGTCACGGAGAGACGTTTTTGGTAGTGATCGTGACAGCGGAGGTAAGCAGATGCCGGTGCGGGAGGTCTTTGTCGCTGCTGCTGCTACTGCTGTTCTTGTTGGTGGTGGTGGTGGTGGTGGTGGTGGTGGTGGTGGGGGTATTGCTGCTGCTGTTGTTGTTGTAGTTATTATTGTTGTTGTTGTTTTGTTGTT
>NW_004797666.1:722624-723662 GCF_000002075.1 Aplysia californica
GGGGAAAACCCGAGACGCTAAAAATAGATTACCCTCAGCCTCAGCGCGACATGACGACGGACGCATAGCTAGCTATGTCGTCAACACGGGTCACATCTATACGTGTGTCCACTGAGCTGACATTTCACTGGTGGCGTTTGAAAATTTTGGTTATTCACTTAACACTTAACATTTTTCTCTCTCGCTTTTTTTTTAAAAAGTGTTTCAAGTCACGATCGACACAATTCAGGCGTGTTTCAGAGATATTCCAGTGCGAGCAATTTCTTTTCTTTTTTCTTTTTGTTAAAGGTGTATTAGGTCCCCACCGATACCATTCAAACGTGTCCACCTACATTTCCGGGTTGGAAAAGAGGGGGTGAGGGGGGTAATAAAGTTGTTTCTACGACCCTTTCGACATGTATATTTAACTAAACTTTTTTTTGTGTGTACGTGTGTTGTTTTTTTTCAGGTGGGGAGGTGATTAACCTAGGTGCTTTAACACCCCAATGGACACACTTTAGGACTTTAGGAAGCGTCGATATCCATCCTGTCTAACCAAGGCTGAGGGGGATACAACGTTCCAGCAAGAAATACCGAGGTACTCGATGAAAAAAAAACCCACCTCCGCACACGGGGATAGGACACAATATTTCCAGAAACAAACCAGAAATGACAACTGTAACACGACTGTGACGAAATGGACTTCGATACGTAGGAATAAAAAAACAAGCCTTTTGTATGCAACGGCAAATGGGCCTAACATTCCTTCACTGACGTTGACGAATAAAATGGGAAAGAACTGAACTCGAGTTATTTTAATTTTTTTAGTTTAAAAAAAAATATTTTTATTTAGCTTTGGTAAGATTTTAACGGCACTTGTAACACAAATAGGTCAGATAAGTGCTGAATATTTAAAATATTTTTTCAGAGTAACATAAAAAAAACAACACGAAAAAATGACAGGAGAGATAGGGGAAAGAGATAGGAAAGATGGAGCATATACCACACAAGGGAACTAGCGAACCACCCTCAATTCATCATGAACAGAAAATGTTAACG
>NW_004797666.1:723762-725081 GCF_000002075.1 Aplysia californica
AAACAAAACAATATTTGCAAGCTACCAGCGCTCATAATCAATATCTTATATGTTAAAATATCCACATACGTTCACGCTTCCTGGCCTCGGAAAAGAAGACAGCTCCAAAGTAAACCAGACATCACCACACCCCGAACTCACACGACACGATATACTCCTAACTCTCACAGAAACCCCAAACTCACACATGATATACTCCCAACTCAGAGACCCCATACTCCTCACTCGCAGACCCAAACTCACACATGGAATACCCTTAACTCACACAAAATCCCGTGCGCGTGCCCTGAGACTGCAACAGGACAACGACAAAGAACGCTAGCCCGAGCCATCATGATACAACCGTAGTCCTCCATACCACATCATATCGCTTTAGAGTCATGTGAGACTTACACTCCTCTTCTATAAACACCCAGAGCTTGCAAAGTAAAGAAGGCATTACCAAACCTGTAACTCAGACATAGATATACTCAAAACTCACGCAGACTCCTAACTCACACAGAATCCCGTGCGCGTGCCTGGAGACTGCCACTACAGGACAACGACAAAGAACGCCAGCACGCGCCATGATACAACCGTGGTCCTCCATCGCATGCACATCATATCGCTTTACAGCCACGTGAGACTCATACATGGCTTCTATATACACCCACAGCCTGCTACACCCGTCCCGACCCCGACAATTTCAACGGGAAAAACTTTAATGAGACTGGACTACCTATAGGCAAAGAGGCGCTTCCAGACAGCACTTTTCGGTGGCGGCACCGAGGATTATACGCCGCTTCTATGATAATATACGCACCTACAGCTTACGGCCTGTACCGATTCCGACAATTTCAACGGGAAAACTTTAATGAGACCGGACGACATACAGGCAAAGTGGCGCTTCCAAAGCCAGCCCTTTCCGTCGTGGCGACTAGAATTATACACGTGGTTGGTTGGTGGGTGCTCTGGCGTGGTTTGCTCCTTACCTATCAGAGATCTATCATCCTTATCTCCCCTCTTTCTTTTCTGTGCACGTCACTCTCATGTAAACCTCTAATCTTCGGCAGTTAATGAATTTTTTATGTTGAAAGTGCCAAAAAACTCTTTAAAAAAAAGATTTGTACACTGCTTCTGTATAGAAGACACCAAGAAATGACGACCCGTGCCAATTCCGACAATTTCAAAGAGGTTTCTTTTTTCAAGAATTAACAGAGTTTACATCACTTTAAACATTTTTTTTAAAAAATAGTAGAGTGCTTTACGGCGCTCGCAACTGCATAGGTCATATGAGTGCGCGGGACACACCTAATATTTTCAGTTGGTAGAAAATTTTG
>NW_004797666.1:727195-728301 GCF_000002075.1 Aplysia californica
AATGCGATAGAGGCCATAATGGACTTCCGGGTCAGATTTCATGGAGCAAAAAAGAAGTCGTAGTTTGAGACAGTGTCCACCCACCGAGCTCATTGTACGGGGTGGCCATTGATTGGGGGACCGGGTCTGGTCGGGGCGGTTTGCTAGCCAGATTGAGGGCGCAAAGCGGCTGACGTGGCACAAGCCGATGGCGCCCGACTCGTGGCAACAAAAACAAATGTGTTTGTTTTCAGGCGATGTTTTCAGGCGACGAGTGGGGGGAGGGGAGGGGGGTCATTGGGCACCCCGTATAAGGCCAGTACGTCAGATGTCAAATATTCAGCTTCCGTGCGGAATGGGAAAAAATACGATGGATGGGCCATAATGGACTTCCGGGTCAGATTTCATGGAGCAAAAAAGAGGTAGTAGTTTGATAGTGTCCACTGACTCGCCAGGGTCATTGCCCGACCCAACCCGATCTGATCAATCATTTGATCGCTGGCCAAAATGTGTTCTAAGGCCCAAACGGTTTCCGGAAATGTTTTCCTGTTGTTCTCAAATCTGGTGGGCTTTTTTGTTTGTTTGTTTGTTGTTTGTTTGTTGTTGTTGTTGTTGTTGTTTTGTAAGTGTTTTACGGCGCTCGCAACTGCATTAGGTCATATGAGCGCGCGGGACACATTAAACATCTTCAGTTGGTATGAAATTTTAAATTTTGCCCGGGTGGCGGCCAAAGCTTATTCTTATCGATTTTAGACCACCAAGTAATCTTTAACGTGCGCAATTTGCAAACGGGACCTCCGAGATTTTTCCCCAGTGTCCGAGAAGACTAGGTGTAGATCTTTCCTACCATAAGATCAGGGGTGTCGCGGAAAGACAGTAGTAAGAAGGAGACAAGGAGAAGCAGTAGAAAGGCTGCAGAAAGAGTAAGGAGCCGAGAGGAGGGGGCAAAGGTTGCCGGTAATGTCTCCCTGTTGTTTTCAGACCCAGTCTTTCAGCGTCTGTGGTGCAGCTGTTAGGCACCTTCTTATTTCATATTTTAGTAGAGGGTTTTACGGCGCTCGCAACTGCATAAGGTCATATGAGCGTCAAGGGCTGGATGTCAACACAGAAGTCCTTACAGGGAATCA
>NW_004797666.1:730412-731583 GCF_000002075.1 Aplysia californica
CATAAGACTGAGGACATGTGCTGCTGCCAGAGGGTCTCAACAACAGGAAGTTTGCCATCCACAGTCGCCTCACCAGACTGACACCGACCTCATGGTAGAGGACTTAGTGCTGGGCCGTGAGGTTCCCGGTTATTGGAAGCTAGGAATCATAGGAATCGACTCCGAACCCAATTATTTACTTTCCAATGATGGGATTTCTACCTGTGATTACCTGGCAGCTCCGAACATCTTTAGGATTTAGGAAAACCTTGATTTCGGAACACTATGAAGCATCAATTTTTGTTTTTCCAAAATAAATTCTAAAAATAAAAAAAGAAGATTTTACAGATTAAAGTAACTGGTAACGGTTGGTTTAGGTAAAAAGGAGTCGGAACTTTTCTTTCGAAGCATTTGTCTTGGGAATCGGTTCCCGACTAGATTCTTCGCCCAGCTCTAGTAGAAGTGGATAAAATCTGGATAAGCCACCCGGATAACCGGATAATTATTAATGAAACATTGTCCGAATTCAGACCCTTAACTCTCTCTCACGACCCGTTTGCCAAAGTGGGAGCACCCGTTTGCCGAAGTGGGAGCACCCATTTGTTGAAGTGATGCTAACCCGTTCGTCGAAGTGGGTTCTAACCCATTTGCAGAAGCGGTTCACATCATAATAATTATTTGCCGAAGAATTGCACTAACATATTATCCGGATTTTGATGAAGCGACTCGGTGCCCAGCTCTACCTCATGGAGCACACATATTTACTGAGGAAAAATAAATTACAAAGTACTCAAAGTACTTAAAGAAGTTTTACGTCCCCATCGACACATTTTAGCCCATATAGGGGGCGGGCTATTTCGACTAGATGTCGATCTGGGTCAATCTGGGCCAATCTGGGCCAGTCTGGGCCAATCTGGGTCAATATGGGCCAATCTGGGCCAATCTGGGCCAATCTGGGTCAATATGGGCCAATCTGGGTCAATCTGGGTCAATCTGGGCTGAGTGGGATACGACATCCCAGTCTCCATGTAGACAGAGGATGTAGTAGTAGAAGTACAGGGTTTTACGGCGCTCGCAACTGCATAAGGTCATATGAGCGCGCGAAACACAAGTTGGTAGCATTCGCAACAGTTCACTGCACGGTTGGTCGACAATTAGACTTTAAAATGCTAAAATACTAAAATTCAGTGTA
>NW_004797666.1:731683-733509 GCF_000002075.1 Aplysia californica
ATTTTTATTTTTCCAAAATAAATTCTAAAAATAAAAAAAGAAGATTTTACAGATTAAAGTAACTGGTAACGGTTGGTTTACGTAAAAAGGAGTCGGAACTTTTCTTTCGAAGCATTTGTCTTGGGAATCGGTTCCCGACTAGATTCTTCGCCCAGCTCTAAGAGGTGGGCAAAATCAGGATAAGCCTCCCGGATAACCGGATAATTATTAATGAAACATTGTCGGAATTCAGATTCTTAACTCTCTCTCAGGACCCGTTTGCCGAAGTGGGAGCACTTATTTGTTGAAGTGATGCTAACCCGTTTGTCGAAGTGGGTTCTAACCCATTTGCAGAAGCGGTTCACATCATAATAATTATTTGCCGAAGAAGAGCACTAACATATTATTATCCGGATTTTGCTGAAGCGACTCGTTGCCCAGCTCTACCTCATGGAGCACACGTATTTACTGAGGAAAAATAAATTACAAAGTACTTAAAGTACTTAAAGAAGTTTTACGTCCTCATCGACACATTTTAGCCCATATAGGGGGCGGGCTATTTCGACTAGATGTCGATCTGGGCCAATCTGGGCCAATCTGGGCCAATCTGGGCCATTCTGGGTCAATCTGGGTCAATCTGGGTCAATATGGGTCAATCTGGGTCAATCTGGGCTGAGTGGGATACGACATCCCAGTCTCCATGTAGACAGAGGATGTAGTAGTAGAAGTACAGGGTTTTACGGCGCTCGCAACTGCATAGGGTCATATGAGCGCGCGAAACACAAGTTGGTAGCATTCGCAACAGTTCACTGCACGGTTGGTCGACAATTAGACTTTAAAATGCTAAAATACTAAAATTCAGTGTAAGACAGAGGATGGAGTGAGACGGATGGAGTGAAAAAGAGAGACAGAGAGAGAAAGAGATAGAGAAGGAGACAAAGACAGACAGACAAACAGATAAAGAGAGAAAGAGACAGAGAAAGGGGGAGGAGGCAGAGAGAGAGAGAGAGAGAGAGAGAGAGAGAGAGAGAGAGAGAGAGAATCAGACCACCCGTTAGATCAACCTAAGCACGGAATCCGTGTTGACACTGAATCAGGACAGACGCATTCCAACGTATCAGAGTCTGAGTTTGTGTAAACAGACGCCGAGAAGCACACCAGTACAATAAAATAACGGTCACATAGTGCTTAGTTTTAGTAAGTGTTTTACGGCACTAGCAACATAATAAGGTCGTATAAGTGCCGAAGATTAGAGGTGTTACAAGAGAGTAACAAGTAACAAACACAAAAAAAGAAGGAAGAGAGATAAGATGATAATATGTTTGATAGGAAAGAAGAAGCAAACCACACCAGAGCACCCGCCAACCACCCACTAATAGTGCTTAGTTTTAGTAAGTGTTTTACGGCACTAGCAACATAATAAGGTCGTATAAGTGCCGAAGATTAGAGGTGTTACAAGAGAGTAACAAGTAACAAACACAAAAAAGAAGGAAGAGAGATAAGATGATAATATGTTTGATAGGAAAGAAGAAGCAAACCACACCAGAGCACCCGCCAACCACCCACTAATAGTGCTTAGTTTTAGTAAGTGTTTTACGGCACTAGCAACATAATAAGGTCGTATAAGTGCCGAAGATTAGAGGTGTTACAAGAGAGTAACAAATAACAAACACAAAAAAGAAGGAAGAGAGATAAGACGATATATGTTTGACAGGAAAGAAGAAGCAAACCACACCAGAGCACCCGCCAACCACCCTCTGCCACAAAGTGAAAGGATAGAGCAAGTCAGATAGACAGAAACAACAGAGTGAAAATGAAAAGAGATTGGACCTACCAGTGGCGTACTT
>NW_004797666.1:734402-735628 GCF_000002075.1 Aplysia californica
CATGTCATGTGAGTGAGTGTGCGAGTATATGTATTTGTGTGTGTGTGTGTGTGTGTGTGTATGTGTGTGTATGTGTGTGTGTCTGTGTGTATGCGTGTGTATGTATGTGTGTGTATGTGTTTGAGTGAAACAAACCTGAAAGCACTGCTACATGTATACACGACGGCTACAGGTAACAGGCAATAAAGTTCCGTTTTGTTTTTGTTTTCTCTTTTTAAACCAATTCTTGGAAAATCTTTTTACAACATGTATCGGCCTCAGACATACGCCATAACTTTTAACAAGCGCAAAAAAGGAAGGGTATATTATGTTTTACGCCTCAGTCTACACAGTTTAGAACATTTAGAAGACAGATTGTCGACGTCGACCCTGCCTATCAGGGCCAACCTGGGCTGAGAAGGATACAACTTCCCAGCAGTCTGGCGGAGCTCTAGACATTCGATAAAGAGAAACAACATCCGCACAGAGGAACCGAACCTACATCTTCTGCGTGCAGGGGTAAGTGCCTAATATTCAGTGTGTGCTGCCATTCGGATTCGTCGGGCTGAGTGGGGACGTGCCATAGTTTCCTTTATGGATGGTGCAAATGCTAGAAGGAAGAGGAGAATATGAGGGATGGTGAGGACGGGAGGGGGGAGGGGGGGCAGGATGAGGAGGTAGGCGAGACTTGCAAGAAGTAGGCTACACCGGAATTACGTCAGAGTACGCAGTCTTGGATACAATAATAGATGCATAATAAGTTTATGGCAGCAGAAGGCGAGACTTGCAAGAAGTAGGCTACACCGGAATTACGTCAGAAAGCACAGTCTTGGATACAATAATAGACCTGTATATATGTCTATGGCAGCAGACGGCGAGACTTGCAAGAAACAAGCTCGCCGCAATTACGTCAGAGTGCGCAGTCTTGACTATAACAATAGACATATGTCTGTATAAATCTATGGCAGCAGACGGCGAGACTTCAAAGATACACACAAATAGGAAGCGCGCCTTTCCTCCTGGCTAAACTTTAACACAACATGGCGCTCGACTTGACAACACGGGCCGGAGGAACGCGTGTCAGATGTCGGAGCTAGTCTGGAAGCCGCCATGTTCCCGGCAGGGGAAGTGGGAAGCCAGAGGGCCGGCTATGATGCTGTTTGTATCGTGGTGGGTGAGCGTGTTTGTAAGAAGGGTGGGGTACATAAATGAGTGTGTGTGTGTGTGTGTGTGTGTGTGTGTGTGTA
>NW_004797666.1:737368-738727 GCF_000002075.1 Aplysia californica
ACAACAACAACAACAACAACAACAACAAAAACAACAACAACAACAACAACAACAACAACAACAACAACAACAACAGCAACACGATCCTTGCAAAGCAGTTACGATAATATAACTTGTCCGTTACGACAAATATTCGGCAGTCCGTAGCATTTATTTTCCTCTAAACAGTTGATAGTCCCCCCAATACTTGGCCACAAGATCTTCTCACTTGAAAGCGCTGAGAGGCAAAGCCATCAACTGTAAAACGCTGAAACAAAAACTGGAGGAAACGCGCCAAAACACAGAACGTTGGGAGGTGAGATCCCACTTTACAGGAGAGCACTTTGTTGTCAAGAACCGTCTTTACAGCAGAGGCTTCAAACTCAAATTACCCCGGAGTCCGCCGGGTGTAGAGTCTAGGTGTGCGTGGCGGGCCGTATTCCATAAAGAAAAGGGGTTTCAAGTACATGTTTCTTATTTATGTGTTTGTTTATTCAGGGTGTTTTGTTTTGTTTTGTTGTAGCTGTTGCTTTGTTTTTGTTTTTGTTTGTTTTTTGTTCTTGTTTTGGGGTTGTTTTTTTGAACAACTTTGAAATTATGTTTATAACTCGTCAACGAGCATAACCGGAAACAGGCACGAGCCTGAGCTATGGTACCTCATAACTGATACAACAGAAGTAAACTAAAAGCCCAGTAAGGAATCGAATGCACCTCTCGTACGGGTTGCAACGACCAAGCGCCTTAATTACCGCTACACCACAGATGCCTAACCGATAGAGTGAAAAAAAAAATAAAAAGAAAAACCCTATTTCTCCCCCAAGTATATTGTAAAGAGCGTTTTCACCAGGGGGTGAGTAAGAGCTTGCGCTATGCTAAAACAACATGCATGCAGAGCAATCAGACGCACGCACGTGCGGGTGTAACGACTTTGGGCGGAAAAGAAAACTCTCCGAAGAAAAACAAAGGTCGTTTTAAGTGGCGGGTGAGTGAATTTTAGTTCTAATTTTTAGTAAGGGTTTTACAGCATTTGCAACACACACAAAAATTACATTACTTAAGTTCCGAAGACTAGAGGCGTCACTAAAAAGTAACACACAAAGAAAAGAAAGTGGAGAGATGAGGACGATACATGCTTGATAGGAAAGAAGAAGTAAGCAACACCAGAGCGCCCGCCATTCACCCACGGAAGTGGGGACTTTACTGTCGTCATCAAGGTTGAGCGATGCTGGTAGAATGTACTTCTTTGTGGAAGTGTTTCACATCCTCATCGACATAAATGGTAATTTACATCTTTTAGGAGGCAGGCTCCTTCGACCTTGAATTTCCGGGTCAACACGGGCTGACAGAGACGAGAAGCGTTACCACTAGTTGTTTTTTTTT
>NW_004797666.1:740268-742054 GCF_000002075.1 Aplysia californica
AGAGAAAGAGAGAGAGCAGAGGCATGCACGTATAAAAAGAAAAGAAACAGAAAACAAAATAAAAAAAACAATAACAAAACCAAAACATTCAAACACAGAACAGGGCATAACAATGGGGCAATCGGTCAAAGTAAAAGGACGAAAGTAACCACAAACACAAAAAGACAAAACAACAACAAAAACAAAAACAAAAACAAAGCAAAACAAAAATCCACCTGACAAGGCAGCAACAAGCAGACGACAAAATATAACAGGCCGTGCAATGGGCACCAACCATGCTATCATTGACGTACCATCATCATCATAACGTCGCCATCCTCGTTGTTATCATCATCATCATCATCATAACAACATCATCACGACCATCATCATCATCGGTCTAGTCCGCGCGGAGACACAAGTAAGAGTGTACCGTAGTAATATCCCCCACTCCGCGTGACTGGCCACACACACACAACACAACAACTGGACACAGGCAACAACTCCCGAAAATGATTGAAGGGGAGGAGGGAAGAGAGAGAGAGAGTTGAGAGAGAGAACGAAGAGAGAGAGAGAACGATACTACTACCTTCCTTCACTCACAACGCCGCCTCTTCGTCGTCCCTGACTGACTGCTTACACTAGCAAAGAAGGAAGGGGGGGGGGGCAAGTGCTGCTTGCCTGCACTCGCGAGGAACGTTGTACTAGAATCTAAACGAGGGCAAAAATTACTCGTGCAATATTCGGTTACCCGGTTAAGTATAACATCAGGTCCGGTTACCCAGTTAACTAACTTCTAATGGCGGGATCGCTGGTTCACATTAGAAATAAGTTTTCAGTTTATTAAGAGTTTTTACGGCACTTGCAACACAATTAGGACACATAAGTGTCGAAGATCAGCGGTGTTACTAGAGAGTAAAATACAAATTAAAGGAGAGATAATGACGATAGACGTTTGATAGGATCATTGGGAAAGAAGGAGCAAACCATACCAGATCACCGACAAACCACCCAAAATCCGAAGAAAAACTCGATTGTTCTCTGAGCCCTACATAAAATGTAACAATAGATGTTTTACTCCACCATCGAGACAATTTTGGACATTTAGTACTCGGGCTGCCTTGATCCTGCCTGTCAGGGCCAGCCCATGCCGAGAAGGATACAACAATCCTGCAGAAAGATGGAGAAACTCGATATATCTCCTCAATTTGACAATCAAATTTACGTCTTCTGCACGCGAGCGACGGCTAAGCACCTAACAACCAAACTACAAATGCCGGTAAGCCATTTGGTGAGGCTGGTCTGCAAATTTGACTGACACAACATCCGTATATGGTCGCTTTTAAGCACAAGGGGGCTATCCCAAAATATGCTGTTTTGAGAAAATCGAAGGTAAAGTTTTTGCCCTTGTTCAGTTTCTTTAGAAGACAGGGGAGAGTTTTCTCTATAACCAAACAAATGTGCACACCAATGGAACCAAACTCCTCCTGTAGGTAGGACCTAGATGGCCACACTATTGGACTTGGTGCTTCGCCTTCCCGGGTAGGACAATGCCCACCTTTGGTGTAGGTCAAGATTTCTGGAAACCACCGGAATCTGGGTTAGCCCGCTTGTCTTAAGAAGCGACCATATGAACAAAGCTGAAACGTTTTAGAAAATGATATTGATGAAGCACTTGTCCTAGTCTAAATTGTCCTCGACGGCCAGCAACTGTCAAGGAGAAGAGTGGTAAGCTTAGACAGGTGGACGTCTAGAAGAGTGGACTTACATGTAAAATATAGAATAAAATGAAAAAAAAAGTGTGTGG
>NW_004797666.1:742308-745404 GCF_000002075.1 Aplysia californica
AAGCCTGATTCCCCGTTTGGACTTCTCTGTTGACATCCACCCCTTGGCGCTCATATAACCGTATGCCGTTGTAAGCGCCGTAAAACCTTACTTAAACTAAACTAACTCGGTGCTAACCGAATAATTGCAAAAGGAAGTACCTAGATTTCGATTCCTAGAAAACGGGTGCATCCAGCCTCTCTCCCCTAAAATCTCAGCCGCAGGCAGACCCTCTGCTCAGCACTCTCCACGCTGCCTTGTGTACGTGTGTGTGTGTGTGGGGGTTGTTGTAGAGACAGACGGCGTTGCGTGAGGTGAGGGTGGGGTGGCCCTCCGCCGAGACTTGACGGAAACGCAAGTGGGCGGCGCATGTACAATGTACACCCCTCTAGTTAACTCTTTGAGGAACGCCCGCGCTGTCTGGTCTGGGAACAACGCTTGAAGATGCAGTTTTGGGGAACTTATATAACTGTGTATAACACCCGTCTAGTTACCTCTTTGAACACACGCTGTCTGGACAGGGAACAACGCTTGAAGAAGATGCACTTTTTGGGGGACTTATAATTTTTTTTGTAATACCCTTCTAGATACCTCTTTGGGAACGCGATTTCTGGTCTGGGAAAAACATTTGAAGATGTAGTTTTGGGAAACTTATAACTTTTTGTAACATCCCTTAACAAAACTCTTTGAGGACGCCTGCGCTGGTCTGGGAATAACGCTTGAGGATGCTTTTTTTGTTGTTGTTTTTTGTTTTAGTAAGAGTTTCACGGCACTTGCAAACATAATAAGGTCATATAAGTGCCGAAGAACAGATTAAGTGTTACAAAAGAGTAACATACACAAAAAAAGAAGGAGGAGAGATAAGGACGACAGATGTTTGATAGGAAAGAAGGAGCAAACCACACCAGAGCACCCGCCAACCACCCACTTTGAAGACGCACTGTTTTTGGGAACTTATAAACTTTTTGTAACACCCATCTGGATGACTCTTTTGAGGACGAGATTTCTGGTCTGGGAACAAAGCATGGAATTGCACTGTTTTGGGGAACTTGTAAGTTGTAACTTTATTACTTTATAACGCCTAAAACTTCCCAACCACTTAACTTTCGACTTTGAAAAAAAATTAACGGTGGTTCAGAATCCTTTAAAGGGTGCACAGTTATACTAAGGAGTCTGAAGTCACGGTAGTTAAATTTTCAGTTTCTCATTAGTTTCGTTTAGATCTAATCTTGGGAAAGTCCGTCTTCTAAGACGTCATTGTAAACAAATTAGGCTTCCGTTCACAAGCAGTGCGCACTGTTTCGACAAAGACTTGACTTGACGATCGATACTTTTGAGACCGTTCATCGACAGGGTACCCACCTAGAAAAATGAAATGGTATAGGTTTAACGCCCCTATCAACACAATTAGGTTATTTAAGGGGCGGGACCTCCTAGTTTAACGTTCGTCTCCGATAGGACCGAGCCAAGTGGGAAGTTCATGTAAAGTGCCTTTCCCAAGGACACAACGTCAGACCGAGCTGAGGCTCGAACCCCCGAAATCGCAATCTCACGATTACGAGTCCGGTAGCCTAACCACTAGGCTACCGACGCCACTGTACCCAGCTAGTTATACTATAATATCCGCTACGTCTTTCAAGAGTTAAAAGGAGCTTCCAGCGCCAGGGTTCTCGATATAGCCTAAGTGTCCTTCGTTCCGTAAGTGTTTTTCGTAATTGTAAATGTTTTACGCCCTTATCGACACACGTTACATCTTAGTGCGACGCCGTCTTGTTTTAAGAGCAACGGTAAAAGTGGCGTCTTGCCATCCGAGACCACCCATAGTACCATCGTCATCGTCACTTGATACCGCTCTGTTTAGTCAGAGTTGTACAGCACTTGCAACGCAGATAGGTCATATAGGTGCCGAAGATTAGTCTTAGAGGTGTTACTAGAGAGAAACATACACAGAAAAGAAGGAGGAACGATAGATGTTTGATAGGAAAGAAGGGGCAAACCACACCAGAGCACCCGCCAACCACCTACGAAACCGCTGTGTTTAGTCAGAGTTGTAGGGCACTTGCAACGCAGATAGGTCATACAAGTGCCGAATATTAGTCTGAGAGGTGTTACTAGAGAGTTACATACACTGAAAAGAAGGCAAAGAGATGAGGAAGATAGATGTTTGAAAGGAAAAAAGTGACAAGCCACAGCCAGTCGTCCACAGGATACAACTTTGAAGGCACACAGCTAAGCCATTTTCCAACATTACGTAGAAAAATAATCATAAATTTAAAAACTCAGGACTTAGTTTTCGTAAGAGTTTTGCGGCACTTGCAACACAATAAGGTCATATAAGTGCAGAAGATTAGAGGCGTTGCAAGGGAGTAACAAACACAAAAAGAAGGAGGGGAGATAAAGACTATAGATGTTTGGTAAGAAAAAAGGAGCAAACCCCACCAGAGCACCCGCCAACCACCCACAAACTCAGGACTAACAAACACAATTAACCGAGGAAATTGGGTACATGTACAAGGTTTGTCTTTATTATTCATAGTGTATTCGAATATCACGAATAGAGGGTAACACGCTTCGAAGAGTTGACGAAGGTTCGTTTTCTTTAAAATCGCACAACTCTAGAAGCGAGGAGGATCACGTTAAGTCGTAAACGGAGAGCAGACCGGCTTAGCATTAGGCCCAAGAACACGAGACGACATTGTAAAAATGTACACGGCTTTACATAAAGAAAAAGAGACACTTACGACTGCACAGTAAGAATTTCACGGGGGCATTTATAGTATGTAAGAATTCATGGTTTCACATGATCAAGAAAAAGAAACGACTGCATTGTAAGAGCTTAACAGAGTGAAAAAGAAAAAAAAATCGGCATAGTAAGAAATCACAAAGCTTTACATAAAGAAAAAGAAAGGAAAAAAAATCTGCATAATAAAATTCACAGGGAAGGGTATTATAAACAGTAGAGCTTTTTTTTTTCTTCTTTTTTTTCTGTTTCATGTTGTTCGTTAGCAAGATGCGGTTGATTTTTTCTCTTTTTTTTAAAGTTTCATGAATATTGTTTGGGAACATGAGACCTCTTTAATGTTTTTATTTAATTCAATTTTATTTAATTTAATTCAA
>NW_004797666.1:748891-750380 GCF_000002075.1 Aplysia californica
GAGAGAGAGAGAGAGAGAGAGAAGAGAAGAGAAGAGAAGAGAAGAGAAGAGAAGAGAAGAGAAAAAACGAGGTGGGTCGGCAGGAGAAAGAGAGAGAAAGAGAGAGAAAGAGAGAGAAAGAGAGAGAAAGAGAGATAGATAGATACTCGTCCCGTCCGAAGATGTCTGTAAACCAGACGCGGAATTCTAAACACGCAAAGAATAAGAGCGGAAGATTTATCGCCGCCCAGAGACACCCGATCTGCGCAGATTCCGTTGCCTGCCTCCCCTTTGAAGTCCCCGGCCAGCGAGAGGTTCCTAAGCTGGCGAAGCAACAGCAGATCCGGCCCAGGTCTCACACGTCTGCGCACTTAACACTCGGGTGTCTTACTTGTGCTGGTGCTGAGATCCAGTGCTACATTTACAACACAGTTATTGTTTCTGGGGGTCGCGTCTTATACATTCTTACACGCGTGGCTTTTTTTCGTGTAGTTCTAGTAACGTAAGAGTATTATGGAACTCGAAATACAATGAGGTCATACAAGTGCCGTTTTTAAGAACTTACAACACACAAAAGGAAGGAGGAGAAATATGGACGATGGATGTTTGTTTGAGAAGAAGAAAAAAAACCACCCCATAACACTCACCAACCACCCACTTATACACACGCGTTAGCATATGTATGTCTTACAACGCCCCCATCGACACGATTTAGATCATTTAGGAGGCAGGCTTCGACCCTGCCTATCAGGACCAACCCGGGCTGAGAGTAGAGGGATACAACATTCCAGAAGAAAGCTCGAGATACTCTATAAAAATTCTACCTACAAGACAGAATCGAACCCGGGTCTGTTACGAAGCGCGCCTAAACTAGCCGCTACAGCATCTGATCCGGCCCAGGTCTCCCACGTCTGTGCACTTAACACTCGGGTGTCTCACTTGAGCTGGTGGTGAGATCTGCTGCTATGACAGACTACTCTGGCTACATTTACAACACAGTTGTTGTTTCTGGGGGTCGCGTCTCATACATTCTTACACGCGTGATTTTTTTCGTGTAGTTCTAGTAACGTAAAAGTTTTAGGGAACTTGCAATACAATTAGGTGAAGAACCGAAGATAAGAGATTTTTGCTAGACATACAAAAGAAAGAGGAGAAATAAGGACGATGAATGTTTGATAGGAAAGAAGGAGCAAATCACACCACAGGATTCACCAGCCATCCACAGTAAGAGTTTTAGGAAACTTGCAACACGATTAGGTCATAATAGAAGTGCCGAAGATTAGAGGTGTTGCTAAAGAGTAACATGCAAAAAGGAGGAGGAAAAATAAGGACGATGAATGTTTGATCGTTTTAGTTTTAGTAGAGGGTTTAACGGCGCTCGCAACTGCATAAGGTCATATGAGCGCGAATGTTTGTCTGTTTTAGTAGAGGTTTTACGGCACTCGCAACTGCAAAAGGTCATATGAAGATTAGAGGTGTTACAAGAGAGTAACAAACATAAAAAAGAAGG
>NW_004797666.1:750883-751778 GCF_000002075.1 Aplysia californica
CCCCACACACACACACACATCCACGCGCGCGAACGCAACATTACCATTTTGTTAATGTTTTACGATGTCCCCGTCGACAGAATTTAGATCCTTGAGGAGACCGCCTGTCAAACATTTATCGCCCCCTTCTCTCCCAATTCTTTACTTTTTGTTACTCTCAAGTGACACCTCTAACTTTCCATATTTATAATATAATCATGATGACCTTTTTGTATTGCAAGTGTAGTAACACTCTTACTAAAGCCGAACTAAAAATTCTCTAGTACAACTCTAACCGTCAGCATATATGACCTATTTTGAGCTGCAAATGCCGTAAAACTCTTGCGAAAACTGAATCTAAGAGTCTGCCCCCGTAGCCAACAACACGTACTTAGTTTTAGTAGTAAGTGTTTGTCGGCACTTGCAACACAATCAAGTCAAATAAGTGCCGAAGATTAGAGGTGTTACAAGAGAGTAACAAACACAAAAGGAAGAAGAAGGGGAGACAAAGATTATAGATGTTTGATAGGAAAAAAAGAAACAAACCACACCAGAGCACCGCCAACCACCCACATAAATCTAGGAGTCTGTTCCCGTAAACGCCGTAAAACCCTTTTGCTACAACTAAACATCTAAGAGTCTGTTCCGATAAACCCCGTAAAACTCTTGCTACAATTAAATCTAAGAGTGTTCCCGTAAAAGATGTAAAACTCTTGCCAGAACTAATCTAAGAGTCTGTTCCCTTAAATGCCGTAAAACTCTTGCTACAACTAGATCTAAGAGTCTGTCTGAGTTCCCGTTGCCCGCTACGACCCACTGACCAGAGGACACAATAATACGTTCGCCATGACCACACGACCCGTGCTGACCTCACGACCCGCCATGACCTCATCATCACGTCCGGCCTACAGGTCGT
>NW_004797666.1:753925-759730 GCF_000002075.1 Aplysia californica
CATCGCTTTTCCAATTCTCAAAACAAGTTTTTAAAAACCTCTTTGCAGCATGATGACGTCAAGGAGACCCACACACGACCCCACAGAAAGCAGAAAGTGGAGACCCCAGACAAGTAAGTTCGGACAGTTCAGTTTTAGTATGAGTTTTACGGCACTTGCAACACAATAAGGTCAAATAATAAGTTCGGATAGGAGGGCTTCATGATGAAGATGATTATAAATGACGACTGCTAGAACCTGTCCAAGACAACCACCAATTGTTGAGAAGAACAGAGGCCATCTTAAACAGGTGGTCCTCATGGACTGTGTCAATATTTTCCATACAAAAAACCAAAATGGGTGAAATGGAAAGTGGTTGTTTTTGTACAAATGATTGTCTTGGACAGATGGTCATTTGTACAAATGATTGTCTTGGACAGATGGTCATTTGTACAAATGATTGTCTTGGACAGATGGTCATTTGTACAAATGATTGTCTTGGACAGTTGGTCGTTTGTACAAATGATTGTCTTGGACAGTTGGTCATTTGTACAAATAATTGTCTTGGACAGTTGGTCGTTTGTACAAATGATTGTCTCGGACAGTTGGTCCTTTGTGTAAATGATTGTCTTAGACAGGAGGTCATTTGTACAAATGATTGTCTTGGACAGGTGGTCGTTTGTACAAATGATAGTCTTGGACAGGTGGTCATTTGAACAAATGATAGTCTTGGACAGGTGGTCATTTGTACAAATGATTGTCTTGGACAGGTGGTCATTTGTACAAATGATTGTCTTGGACAGGTGGTCGTTTGTGTAAATGATTGTCTTGGACAGGTGGTCGCTAGAACAAGTTTGACTGTACTTTACATAACATGAAAGAAAGCAAATTGCAACCCAACTGTAAAAAAGTGTCTTGGTTAAATGCTCCTATCAACACTTTATAAAAGGAAATTTAAAAGGCGAGACCTCCGAATTTATCGTCTGTCTCCAATAGGTTCGAGCTAAAGGGGTTGAGAGCCGTGAAAACACAAAACAACCCAAGTTCGAGAACTTCCAATCTGGGATTCGAACCAGGGCCATCTGCTTCACAGACAAGAAAAAAAATGAACCAATGGAGCGTCCTTATCCTACTGTTCGTGATGCACGTAAAATCCCAGACAAAGTGAATATGACACCTGACCTCTTATACCCAGATAACTAGCCAATCAGATTCACTGGATTGAGTTGGGGCCAGCAAGGTTTTCCTTCATGGTTGGGGCAAAAGCTACGAATTTGCCACTGCCCAATCGATTTACCTCACAACCTTGAAAAACAAACGCATTTGATTTTCAAGGACACACAGTCAAATATAGTTTTTCAGTTGGTCTTTCTCTACCAAAATGGTACTTAACTCTACTAACGATATTCAACTGATTTCTTCTGTATGCAATTAAACAATAAACGTTACAGTAAAGCTAAGAAAGCTCACAAAATGATACATATGAGAGCCAAAGTTGTTTAAAAGTCCTTACTAACTCACATCTGTAAGCATAAAATTTAAACAAACTGTCTTATGAAGTGCACATTATATCAGGAAAAAATGCTTGCTCTTAATGTATGAAACAATCACAACAAATTACAGTTGACTATACAGTTCTCAAGTTGAGCATTGCTGCTGTCTGCGCTACAAAAATTTGTCAGATTAAACAGCTTGTGTACAAAAAATCTACAATGGAGTCCACATAAACCCAAATCTGTGGGACCACCAGATTGTCTTCTGTTTAGCCGGGCTATTGGTTTAGAGAGGTTGCTCAAACAGAAATGAAAAGTCAGGAATTTTCTTTTCTTCCATTTAACCACTGTTTTCAAATTTTAAATCCTGTTCGGTTTAAGCAGGCCCTGTAGTATATTTATATGAAAATGTGATTACCACCTATAGCCACTGAAATTATTACTGCTACTACTTCCATCACAATCTTCTCCGTCACAACTGAGTTTGAAGACAACCCTGATGACAACAGACTAGAATATGTTGCGGATGACCCTGGTTCGAATCCACATGAGATATATATATATTCTGATTTTGGATAGTTTCGGTAGTTTCAAAGGTTCTCCACATTCTCGTCTTAGTCGTGGTGGAGATAAAGTTGATAAACACTCGATTTGAAGGTTCCCCTCCCTTAATATAGAACCTTAGAGCATTTAATATGAGCGACTTACAAAACTATGTAGCTAAAACGCTGGTGAACCCTGTGCATAGTCTCAAATATCCTTTGTTTTTGTTTACAAGAGCAGAAATAAATATGAACATACACTTCTACTGTAAGTATAAAAATTTCTTTGAAAATGTATTACCTACTACTACTCCTAAAGTCAGCAACGAGTTCTACTCTAGACTGAAAAAATAAATATTGGCCTAAAAATAGATAAAAAGGACAGACTCTTTACGGAGTAGTGACAGTATCACTGATCAAGGAAGACAGAAATCATAAATAATCACTTTAAAAAAAACAGTTTGCAAAACAGTTACTTACATCGTATATTACGTAACGAACAGAATTAGTTGACAGAGAGAAAGTAAAATGGGAAAATACTCCCGATGTACCGACCATCAGCTTTGAAAAGCTGAGGAGTGAGAGGGATAACATGAAAGGCAAGTGAAACTAATCGTAAAAATAATGAATTAAATATTAAATAGTCCTCCTCAGTAGTTTTATTTTCTTTAGGGTCCTCAGACAGAAGAGAATAGTGTTACATAGTTAAAATCCTGCAATTCTCAGACTCACGACAAAAAAAAACCCCCGATGGCCTGCCTGCCAAGTACTATAGTATTATATTTTTAATAACAGCCTGAGATATTGCACCGTAAAATCAGCGAACAATCCGTCGCTGCATTTCTTATGATATAATAACAATTCACAGAGTTCTTAGCACCACAGCTGTGGTTCAGCATTAATACACCTACACAGTACAGGAGGATGCTTTTTATAAAGAGTCAAAATTGAAGAACAGCTTTTCACAATCATTCAATTAGGGTAAATTCTGCCGCTCACATGACCTTATGCAGTTGCGAGCGCTGTAGAACCTCTACTAAAACTAAACTAAAAAAGAGTATATTTTATGTCATGTAATAACATTTTATGGGAGCTCTGTCAGACTTCTTAAATTGTCCCACACATTCCATTTTTTTCACTGTACCCTAACATTGAGTGAGAGTATGATTATTACAAAAACTTTCAAGAGTTTACCAATCTTTGTTTTACAGTGAAATAAATTTTACCTTACGTAAACAAAAGCGTCAGACCTTCAACTACAGTAGCAATACAGAAAATAAAATTTCTGTAACCGTAAGCTGTAAGCAAACTTCAGGTTCCGGCATTATATAATATATAATAACATTTTTCCTCACTCAAACAAGTTTGGTATCCCACAAGTTACATCATCATGAGAGTAGACCTTTGGGTGGGGGTCTCGTGGCCTAGAGGTTGGTTAATGTGTTCACCTCCGATTTAAAGGTCGTGGGTTCGAAAAATTTTATTCTCTAAAATTGTCTTTCACCTCCTTTCATGCTCTCTAGCAATGTTCTGTCGTCTTCATTTGACTCCCCTTTCTGCCCTCCCCTCCTTTGCCCCCTCCTCTGGGTTCCTGACTCTTTCTGAAGCCTTTCTACTGCTTCTCCCCTTGGCTCCTTCTTACTGCTGTCTTTCAGCCACACCTCTTATCTTCTGGTAAGAAAGATCTATACCTAGCCTCCTCGGACAAGGGCGAAAAATCTCGGAGGTCGCGTGTGCAAGTTAAAGATCCCTTGATGGTCTAAAATCGAAAAATGAAAGGCTCCTTCGGCCACCACCCGGGCAAAATTCAAAATTTCCTACCAACTGAAAATGTTTAAACGTGTCCTGTGCACTCATATGACCTTATGCAGTTGCAAGCGCCGTAAAACAATTTTATTCTTTAAAAAAAACAAAAAACCTTTGGGCTCCTTCACGACTTCAAAACACCTTCAGTCATCAATCCTTTATCAGACCTGACAATGACAATAGGCTAGTGTCATGATCATGGTCTGATATAAAACTTTACTTTAAACTCTTTTTAAAATTCTAGATCTAATTGAAAATAGGCGTGGTGCGCCTAAAACTAAAGTAAAGCGAAAAATTATAAAAATAATAATAATTTTGAGAGTGACCTCACAATTTTGTCTCGAATTCAATCAGAACTGAGGTTTTATCAGTTCATATTTCAATGACTTTATTTAGAAATTTGGAGCAAACTAGAATCTAGATCTAGATCTAGTTGCCAAGGAGTTGGCTCTGAATTAATCACTGCTACTACAGCTGCAGTGCTTTTGCAAGGAAAATTTCAATTCAGTTCTAAACAAATTGTCCTGAACAAAGGAAAATCACGTCATTTGTGGTGTGTGAACCTTTATGAACTCGGTTGGACAAGGAGACAGTAATAATAATTTTTAAAATAATCATAATTATTAGACTAAAGCCCATTGGGAGGCACAGAGAGTAGAGTTGGTTTTCATCGCCCACGTAGATCTATAGAGGTATAGCTGGCAACGTACAGTCTGCGGCACAGCACGGAAGAACAAAGTATTGAACAAACGATGGGCTTCTGTAACTCATCTTACGATTAGATCTAAAATCTAGAGAGTATTTTCCTTAGAGACAAGGTACAAACTTACACACAAGGCATATCTAAGGGTGTATATTTCCTTACCTCATAAAATAGCAGAGAGTGTTGTCAGCGAAATCTTACGTTAGACGCGACCTATTTCCTCTAGGCCTAGATCTATGTCTATAAATATCGACATCAGACCTAGGCTACCATTACGACAAAATGAAAATGGCATTCCAATGAAAAATTGACAGATCTGTTTGCTGAACAGTAAAAAACCAGGAAGCTCATGTATCGTCACCACACACGAGACAGTAGGAAAGGGTAGTTATATCACATAACACGGTAAATAATCCACATACCTGCCACTGAACATCAAGGCCACTGTGTTGTTCTACCCACAAATTCTTCTCACCGTCAGCCGACACACACACACATACACACATCTGACATCCAAGGGAGGTAACGAACCCGGAAGCATTCTCTCTTCCAAGGCTACCGCACAGGGGTGCCTCTGGGAACCCCCAAGTGACGTCACATGACGTCACACAATACTGGGCTTTTTAACTGGACTCTTTGATGAGCCGACGACTGATCGGGGTAAGCCACGGCCAGAGAAATTCTCAATGAATCGGGACAGCGCAATTTTGTGAATTTACGAATTGTCTCAAAAGCCAAGCCTTCCGGTTTTTTTTACAAATTGAACAGAAAAAACTTATAATAGAGTATAAAAATCCTTTTCCCCAGCACTTATATCAAAGACCGTGTATATTATGCTTTATATGACCTATTTGTTTTGAAGGTGCCGAAAAATTAAAACTGAACGATTCGTTTCTGTAAAAACTAGATTAGGTAAGTAAAACAGATTTAAGAATTATCATTTTTTTTTTAAATATACATTTAGTCCTAGATCTATAATTACCGAAAAAAAAAGAATAGGATCATTTCCGACTTCACTTTTTTTTCTTAATAAAAAAACAAACCAAAATAGTTCATGACTAGGAGGAGGAGCGAGGTCGAAGGGGTAGGAGAAGTAGGAGGAAAAGGTGGAGAATGGGGAAGGGGAGGAACTGAAGAAGAGGAAAAGAAAGAGGACATCATACTAATGATAGAGGGTTAAAGGACAGAATGGAGGTGTGTGTGTGAATGTGTGTGTGTGTGAGTGTGTATGTGTGTGTGTATGCGTGTGTGTGTGTGTGTGTGTGTGTGTTTGTGTGTGTGT
>NW_004797666.1:762538-764320 GCF_000002075.1 Aplysia californica
TAATATTATTATTAACTATTATTAACACTGTTGTTGTTATTACAAATACTTTTTTATTTTAACTTAATGGATCTTGTGCCTTTGATTCTATTTTAAACCACGAATGTCCCTGTACTCCCCTCCACCCCCTCACCGCCTATGAGAACTTTAGCAACCGTAGTATTATCGTTCCATCACTAAACTAAATATCGGCATTGCTGTTGATAGTATCACCTCGACAAATCTCTCTGCTCCCAAAATGATATACATGGTATCAATGGTGGCGTAAAATGTCTACAAAATTTTGTCCTTTCTTTTCACTTTTTCAATTATATATTTACAACTACAATGACTTTTTTTGACATCTACTATTACTTTTCAAAACATTTACAATTACTTTTAAAAACTTCCAGTTACTTTTTACAACATACATTTTTTAAACATCTACAATAACCTTTTATAACATCTTCAATGACGGGTTCTTTTTTAAAACATCCCCTGTTACTTTTTACATCATCTACAATTGTTTCACACTTAGAATTACGTCTTACAATATCTACAATTTCACAGTTTACAACATCTACAATGACGTTCCTTTTACAATTACAGTTATTTTTTAAACACCTCTACAATTTCTTTTTGCATCTGCAATTACTTTCTACAGCATCTGCAGTTACTTTTATAACATCCATAATGACTTTTACCTATACCACATCTGAACTAAGTGTTTCTTTTAAATTGAATTATTTATTACGTCTATAATAATTACCGTTTCCAAGTAAAATTACTTTTAAAGTCTGCAATTACTGTTTACACTTATAATTATTTCTTTTTTCTACATTGACCTTTTTCTACCAACACCTAAAGATACTCTTTTACAACGTCTGTAACAGTCATTACGTTTTACAACAGGGGGTGTCAAACTCAATCGTACAGAAGGCCAAATTGGATAAATGCTCATTCAGCAGTGGAACAAACAGGAAGTCAAGCAGCTGCATAACAAGAAAATGTTAGATTGGAACCCACAGGGTAAAAGATCAAGGGGAAGACCTCGTGGAACCTGGAGAAGAGTCACGGAAATGGATGTACAGAAAAGTGGGAAGACGTGGAGTGACATCAAGCGACTAGCCCAGGATAGGGAAAGGTGGAGAGTGTTTGTTCGTGGCCTATATCCTGATCCAGGGTGAGAAAGGCAATGATGATAATGATGAGTGGAACAAACTCTTTTTTAAAACTTCAAGCAAAAGTTGAGATTATTACAAATCAAGGCATGCCCATTCTCTCTCTTATGGCAGTTGTTAGAGGTGGATGCTTGGCATATTTTAAAAAAGTTTTTTTGGTATCAATTTCGCGTATTATGCTTGGAGTAGAATTCTGTGTTATGGAGATTATCCATGTGGACTACCTAAACCTATCTCACCCGCTGTATGTAATTGTTCGTCAGGCTGCAGGCGACTCGCTGACTTTGAGGGGGGTTTTTTGGTTTCGTTTTGGTTGTTGTTGTTATATTTGTTGTTGTTGTTGTTGTTGTTGTTGTTGTTGTTGTTGTTGTTGTTGTTATTGTTGTTGTTATTGTTGTTGTTATTTTTTAAAGGAAAAGCTGTACGGCACATGCAACACATTCACGTCATAAAAGCACCGAAGATTAGAGGTGTTACAAGAGTACTGGAAGCAAAACAGAAGGAGCAGAGATAAGGAAGGTGATATTTGATAGGGAAGAAGGAGCAGAGATAAGGAAGGTGATATTTGATAGGGAAGAAGGAGCAGAGATAAGGAAGGTGATATTTGATAGGGAAGAAGGAG
>NW_004797666.1:764838-766384 GCF_000002075.1 Aplysia californica
CAATTTATTGGTTCCGCTTCTATGTACCCCATATCTATGGTTCTCAACCTGGAAATCGCATATAATTCGCTGTAATTGCCTCCCCCCTCCCCCCACCCCCTCTCATCACCATCAATACCAAAAGAGGACGCTCGGTTAAACTCAGTTGGAATCATGCTAGATTACGAAGCAAATGGCCATGTTTCGAATCCCACACTGGGCGTTCTTGAACTTGGGTCGTTTTGTGGAGTTGCCAAGGCTCTAAGCCCATTGAACTCCTCGGTTCTATTGAAGACAAACATTACATTAGGGGGACCCACCTCGATCATAATCTAACAGCGTTGATAGAAGTGTTAAAATCATACAATCACCTGGATCTAGTTACTTACAATATCAAAACCCGCTATCTCTACTACTATGACCTGTCAGCGTCGTTCCACAAACAATGAAAGTGAGTGGCTGGAGAGTGCTCCTTCTTTCCAATCAAACATCACCTAAATTTCTATCCTTATACTGTATATGCTCGTTTTTAAGCACAAGGGGGCTATCCCGAAAATGCTGTTTTGAGAAAATCGAAGGTAAAGTTTTTGGACCCTTATTCAGTTTCTTTAAAAAACAAGGAGTTTTCTCTACAACCAAGCAAATATACACCCCAATGAAACCAAATTTCTCTTATAGGTGGGGCAACGCCCACTTTTAGTGTAGGTCAAGATTTCTGGAAACTCCCGAAATCTGGAACAGCCCGCTTGATCTTAAAAGCGATCATATCTGCTCCTCCTTTTCCTAGTATATTACTCTAGAGGTACACCTCTAATCTTGGGCACTTATATGACTTACTTGAGTTGCAAATGCCATCATCAAACTTTTACCTAAAACTAAATTATTTCTCTTCTTCCTTTTCTTTGTATGTTACTCTTTAGTAACACTTCTAATCGTCGGCACTTATATGACCCAATTGTTTTGCAAATGCCGTGAAACGCATATCAAAATTAAAGTTTCTAGTTACGACTCTAATCTTCAGTAATTATATGACCTAATTGTGTTGAAAGTGCATGTATTATTAAAACTAAATATATAGTATACTTCTAAGCTTCGGCACTTGTATGATCTAACTGTGTTGCAAAAGCTGTAAAAATCTTATTAAAGCCAAAAAAACCCCTAATATTTGGCACTTATAGGACCGAATTATGTTACAAATGTTTAGTTTTAGTAAGGTTTTACGGCGCTTGCAACTGCTTAAGGTCAAATGAGCTCCAATGTTGCAAAATCCTCGACACTTGTATGACCTAATTATGTTGCAAGAGCTGTAAAACTCTTACTAAAACACATAAAAACACAGTCCAACCTTCCGGCACTTATAAAATTATGACCTAATTGTGTTGCAAGCGCCGTAAAACTCTTATTAACTCTTACCAAACGAAACTTCTTACCTGTGAGGCACGAGGTGGCGCCACTGATCAGGACGGCCGGCCCCAGCGGACGACACCGACGTCCCTCCCGCGAGAAACAGAACCGCTCAGCTAGGCCTATACCAACGTCTCCGGGGGTGATGGACTGTCGTCGATGG
>NW_004797666.1:767775-769394 GCF_000002075.1 Aplysia californica
GTGTGTGTATGTTTGGCCTATTCAATGTCGGGAACATCCCTCCCACCAACTACCCCCCTCCACCTCCACCCTTTCAAGGACCCACCCTTACGCCCGTGTGTGTGTGGCAGTATGATTTGTCTATTTGTCTATTCGCCTACAAGGTCGGTATCATTCCTCCCCCAAAACTCCTCCCTTCCCAGCCCCCTCCCCCCGTTCCACTCTCTCAAGGATCCACCCTCAAGTCTTCGTGTATGTCTTTGTGTGTGGCTGTACATTTTGTCAATTTGTCTGTCTCTTTATCTATTTGTCTTCAAGGTCGGGATCATCCCCCCCTTCCACGAATTCTCCCCCCCCCCCAAAATCCCCTTCCAGTTTTCCATATAAGGACCCACCCTTAAGCCTATGAGCGTGTCTTTGTGTGTGGCTGTATGTTTCGTGAAGGGCCCAGCCCGCGGCTAGCCACAAGTGCCATGCGCAAACGGAAGCCGGCGCCCCTGGACGACTTGCCCGGATGTCGCCGCCATGTTAGGCCAGCCAGGGGGACATAACCGCCGCTTCCGAAGTGGGACGTACGAGGAGGGTGGTGAAGACGATCGCGCGAGGCGACAGGTACACGCTCTGAACCCTGACCTCAACCACTGGCCACTCGTGACGCGGGGAGTCAACTAGTTTCTGTAATCGGAATGTCTGAGCGTTATGGAGATGAGTAATCGAAGTTCGAATAACTTGTTTTTAATAATCGAGATGTCTTGAGTGTCATGGACATGAGTAATTGAAATATATTACAAGTAAACTATGTTCTGTAATCTGGATGTCTGATCTGAGTGTCATGGACAAGTCTAATCGAAGTTCAAGTAAAGTGTTTTCAGTAATCCGGAGGCATGGTATGAATGTCATGGACATAATATGTAATCGAAGGTCAAGTAAAGTGTTTTCAGTAATCTGGATGGCTGAGTTTTAGTAAAAGTTTTGCGGCACTTGCAACACAAATAGGTCATATAAGTGCCAAAGATTAGATGTGTTATTAGTAAGAAACATGCACAAAAAAAAGAAAGAAAAAAAAGAAGAAGAAAATGAAAAGAGAAAAGGAGGAGAGATGTTTGACAGAAAAGAAGGAGCAGACAGAGTTATTTAAGTGTCATTAAGACAGTCTAATAATTGAAGCAGTTATAAGTACTTAAAGAGAAGCCCACGGGGGCCGCTCGCTAATAATGAAAACAATCAGGACGAGAGCAATGCAGCTTTCGGGACACTTAAACACACTTTTCCGCCTCATCTCGCCGATTGGCGATGTTTACCACCCAGTTTCTTTGGATTTTCAGCAAAATATGACAGCAAGACCTTAATTTTGAACCTCCAGCTCTCAGTGGTAAAATTGAAAGCAAACGATGCAGGGGTAGACCCACAACAGTTTAAGTGGAAGGCCTGAATAGATGGGTGACTGGAAAAGATCAGTATAATATTAGTTATTTCTCTAAATTTTTTGGTATCATTTTTTCCCCTAGAGCATCCGAGCAAAGAAATAAATGATGAAGCATAACAACTCATGTCTTTTGTTTATTTGTTTTTGTAAAGTGTTTTACGGCGCTCGCAACTGCATAAGGTCATATGGGCGCGCGGGACACACCTAATATTTT
>NW_004797666.1:773655-775060 GCF_000002075.1 Aplysia californica
GGCCTTGTGGAGGGGTAACGGGGGTGAGGGAGTGGGGGCAGAAGGTGGAGACGAAAGCGGAAGACAGAACATTGCTAGAGAGCAGGAAAGGAGGTGAAAGGAGACAATGCTAAAGAAAAAACTTTTTCCGTCGCTACCCAGGTTCGAACCCGGGACCTTTGAATGAGAGGCGAACACCTTAACCTCCAGGCCACGAGAGCCCTCCGTGCTGTTTTTGGGACATCGCAAGCATGGAGAGCTCGAGAGAGGTTCTTGCCTCTTGTCTTTTTGCAGTTGCAGTCAAGTTGTGAGGGGAAAGGCAGCACCAACCTACAATAATTACCCTTCATAGGAAAAGATAGAACTGACGTAATATAAGCGCCATTCTTTGACAAATCACTACCTTAGGGCCGCTTTTTGGCACAAGGGGGCTATCCCGAAAAACGTTGTTTTGAGAAAATCGAAGGTAAATTTTTTGGACCCTTGTTCAGGTTCTTTAAAAGGCTAAGGAGAGTTTTCTCTATAACCAAACATATATACCCACCAATAAAACCAAACTTCTCCTATAGGTAGGGCAAAGGCCACTTTTGGTGTAGGTCAAGATTTCTGGGAAAAAGCGACCAATTACCCTGCATAGGCAAAGGTAGAACTTACTTAATATAAACGCCCTTCTTTGACAGATCGCTACCTTAGAATTACTAAGTTCTATCTGAAATTTTTGGCTGTTTTGAGGCACTAAGATCACGTGGTTAGAAACCAAATGCTCTCTCTGGTCTATCATAAACGTAAGATTATTCGGAGTCGTTTTCAGGATATAAAAAAAATAATTACGGAAAAATCTTGACATGTCAAGAAATTGAATAAAAAATTGACGTCAAATTTATCAAAATTAGGTACTGAGCAGATAGAACTCTGTATTTCTAGGGTGGCATAGTACCGTCGTATCAAGAGAGGTGAGACACATTCCAGAGGCAACTTCTTTTACTACGAAGCGAGATCTTTTCTCTCTTTACCTCTTTAAAGAAATGCAGAAAGTGACGTTTGTTTTACAAAAGCCGACAAAAGCGGTAAACCTTTTTCGACAAATTGCGACGTATTCTCTGCGCGCCCGTCACGTTCTTTCCTGGAGTCACATGACTTCGCTTGTGGTAAATGAACGTTAGTCGCAGTTCTTTCCCTTCCTTATTTTTGTAGTGAGGATGTGTGGCTTTTTGTTTTAAAAAAAATATATGGAGATCTCATCAATTCAAATGATAAAAATCCAACAAAGATTTCAACATACAACAGATATCAACTAAGCTTTACATTATGTTTCCCCTTAAAACAAAGTTGCCCAAGTTTGTCCAGTAAGCTACATGGGTGAAGAACAGGAATCTTAATTCTTCTCAAAACCAAAATTAAATGAATAAATAGATAAATAAATAAA
>NW_004797666.1:778261-779497 GCF_000002075.1 Aplysia californica
AAATTTTCTTTCTTTTCTGGCTCAACACCTTATACATCCTTTTAGAAAACACATTTCTGAGTGGATGTTAGCGGAAAATGTACATAAAAGACATTAACAAATGTAAATTTCCAGTTTCCAACAACACTAAAGCTTTGGAGGTCGCCAAACTTTGGCGGCTCTTTTCTCGCTAATTTTACCTCACATACCAGGCTACCCCCACCTCATTCAATCGCAAATATCTTGACTTCTATTCAACATAGATGGATAATTTTTTCACCCAAAAGAAGGCAAATAAACAGGTTTTAAGATGATACCAATAACCTCATATGCCCAGAAATTGACGAGCGCCTGATTCCACCTCGTCATGACACTACACTGGTGCGCATCACGAGCATCTAAATTTCAGATGCTCATGGTGCGCACTAGCGCAGGTAAGTTTTTGTAGCGAGCAGAGAGCAGAGGCGGCCATGAAAGAAGAAACCCCGTGCCATGTGCGTAGTAAGTCAAATAAGTTAGGAAAGGGGGGGGGGGCTAAATTTTATTTTAACCATTTTTTTGGCACCGATCCTTTTTCGAAACCGACTGCGTTTGTTTTTGTAATGTTTTTGTTTTGTTTTTTAAATACTTTTGTAGGGGGTGGGATATTTTAAAGTCTTTTTTACTCAAAATTATGAACAAACAAACAAAAAAACAAAACAAACGTATTTATTGACCTAATTTGGCAGATACACGCTTAGAGTCGAACATCTCCAAAAAAAGATCTGCAACAGTAGCTCAACAGTAGCTGGTCCAACCTGTGCTCAACAAACCAGCGGACGCCACGATTTGCTGCGAACTCAAACCCGTAGACTAAGAATGTCGTCCTCCCCGCTTGTTCCTTGCGTCACACCGCGGTTCATCTGGTTCGTTTGAAACTGCTATCGCCTGAGGCCATTTTGCAGAGCTCACAGGTGTGCTGCAGAAATTTAGTAGCTGAATAAATTTAACACGTTAAAACAAAGCAGGTGAGGGGACTACATGATACGAGGACAGGTCTAAACAGTAAACACGAGGCAGACAAGACGAGAGACTGGATGGACAGACACATCTGCTGTTGAATTCACACCTCGTGTCTAAAGGCACAGAGAGGCAGACGTTTTAAAAAGTGGAATTTTTACAAAGTTCGAGACTAATGAAATGCACAGAAGACTGATCATCCGGTGGGATCTGTCAAGTTTTGTTGAAAATCGAGATTGTTGATGAATTAATGCCTCA
>NW_004797667.1:0-723 GCF_000002075.1 Aplysia californica
TTGGAATTGATATTTAATGAGATACTTTCCCGATTATTTTGGCGGTTGAACATACAATAATGAATTCCGGATTTGTTTTCATTCACAACTCGCCGCCTAGAGCAAGGTTCTTGTGTGATATCCCCAGGCCATATCTGGTCCAGTTTCACTTTGATTACCCTGTCAAACAAGTCAGCTTTCGCCCCTGTCTATGTCTGTGTGTGTCTCTGTCTCTCTCTCTCTCTCTGAATTTCACTTTCTCTCTGTCCGTCACCCAGTGAATAATAAGAAAGTGTCTCTCTCCATCCCCAAGCTCTCTTTACCTCTCTCTGTCCCCACCTTATCCACTCTCACCGCCCTTGTTTTTCCCCATGTGTCCCCGAGTTTGACCTACATTCCACCACCTCTCTCAGTCGCAGGTCGAGAAGCGCATGAGCTTGACGTATAATACTAGACAGGCTGTTGCCCTTCATTATGCAGGAATTATTTATTTTAATTGGGGGACGAAATAGACTATGGTGGGTGGAATTCTTTTTTTTTTCTCCCTCGAGTCTCAAAGTCGCGCCAAAGGATGCCAATGTCAGTCACTGTGTCATTATTTTACTGAAGGAGAGTACTTACTTTTTGTGGAGGCGTCTCTAGAGTAACTGCGGTTAGTATGAGTGTCTTTGCATGCAAAAGACCGCAGTTCGACTACTACTCGTGGAAACTATCGGACATCTCCGTCTTTCTACTGTGCGTGTG
>NW_004797667.1:5945-7539 GCF_000002075.1 Aplysia californica
ACACACACACACACACACACACACGAATACACACACGTGGTGACACCACAACCCACAACCCCAAACCTAAGGCCAAAGTGTGTGTGTGTACGACCAAAAATCCCACACAACACCCAAGATTCATCAATACTAAGGGACGGGCCCGTGTGGACGTGTGGCCGTGGCAGTCCTCCGTGACAGCTGGAGGGCAATGGCCATCACCGGGATAAAAATGGAAATGACTCATGGCTTAGTTTAGCCCAACTTGGGGTAAACGGATTCATATCGAAACCATACATAATATTTAACATATTATACCGTCTTTTAGTGCTAGGGATTTTCTTTGTGTCTTTCTATTCCTGTTTAGGTTGAGTAAAGACAATGACATTGACTTCGTGACTGTCATGTTGTTGTTTAGTAACATTTTACGGCACTTGCAACTCAATGAGGTCATATGATATAACTGCCAAAGATTAGAAGTGTTACGAGAGAGAGAGAGAGTAACAAACACAAAAACGAGAGCTGGGTATGTTGTTTATTATTTCTTTTTAATCCTGTTTAGGTTGAGTAAAGACAAGGACATTGACATAGTGACTGTCATGTTGTTTTTAGTAAAAGTTTCACGGCACTAGCAACTCAATAAGGACATATAACTGCCAAATATTAGAGGTGTTACAATTACAAGATAGTAACAATTACACAAACGAGGGAGGAGAGATCAGGACGTTAGATGTTTGATAGGAAAGAAGAATAAACCACAACAGAGCACCCGCCAACCACCCACTGACTGTCATTTAATGCAAAGGAAAAAGCAGGGCAAATGGGCAGAAACAACAGAAGGGTGGGGAGAAGTACCAGCGGCGGCCTACAACCACTCGCGAGTTGAGGAAAGAGAAGCACACCGACACCGTGACGGCTTGGGGAACAAACAAGGCTCGTGATAACAACAGAGGGAGAAGAAAAGAAAAAAAAAAAAGAAAAGAAGAAAGAAGTAGAACGTACCTAACATTCTTCAACCACCCACGAGTGTTTATTTATTCGTGTTTGTAAATTTGTTTATTTATTTAGACCTATATTTATTTACTTTTTTTTTATTGTTCATATTTGGGTATTTATCGATTACTCGGTTGTTGTTGTTTTGTTTTGTTTTGTTGTTGTTGTTGTTGTTTGTTTGTTTTTTTTTTGTGTTTTTTTTGGGGGGGTGCAGCAAGATCACGGACAGAAAGACAGGACAAAATCTATGCAGTTGAGCAAATACAGTCAAATCTGCTCTTACGGCCACCTGTATATACATTGAATTATATCTTGTATAAAAACAAGCAACTGTTGTACAAAAGGCCACTTCTCATTTCCCCTTCCATTTAAAAAAAAGTATATATATATATATATATATATATATATAGACTCACAGTCTAGCCGTACTTATTCTTAATATGATGGCTAGACTGGCCATTTACAAATAAAAGGCCTACTGAATTGTAAATATACATTTTTAGTGTGCAGTACCTAAAGTATTTGTGTATTTGAGACAAAACCAGGTGCCTTAATGACAGTGCATGTATTTTAAACCTCCTGTTTTCTAATGTAAATAGGGCCTAAGATAAGTACGGCTAGA
>NW_004797667.1:7911-9430 GCF_000002075.1 Aplysia californica
CCCCCCCCCCCTTTTCCCCGTAACTGAGTCTGCGAAACGTACGTCAGTGTACAGCAGCACACTCCCACAACAGCTGCTGACACTGATCACAACAGTGTTAATACTTTTTAGGAAGAGTTCTAAGGCACTTGCAAAAAAAAGAAAAAAAAGAGAATAACGTATAATGACAAGAAGGTGGAAAGATAAGAATGATACATTTTTTATTACACCAAAGAAGAAGCAAACTAGGGGCGGCTAGTGGGGCTCAAAAGTGGGCGTGCACAATTTTAAGAAGCTCTATCGTAGGCATAGTCAAGGGCATAGTAAACGAGATGGTGTATAAAAATTATTTTAGGATCTTTGGGTTGGTGGGTGAGGCAGGACCTCATGCTTTTATTTTCATTCTTTTTACTTGTCGCTTTTATTTCTTGAACTACATTTGTTTGTTAGCTAAACATCAATTTCGTTCATCCCGCATTGGAACTGAAAACGCAAGTAATAACTTTCAACACTTCACTACAATACCATTCAAAGTCAAAGGCACAACTCATCATAGGACGGTGACTTAGGTATGTCACGTTCACCTCCCTCGGGTTCACGGTCACAGAATCTCTTAAAATAGATCTAATGGCAAGACAATGAACCTATCACATTAATTCCACTTGACCAATCTGCTGGATTGCTCCGAAGCTCACATAATTTTGGCATAGAATAGCGTACAGTCTATCGCGTTTATTTTTAGACTGCCTACTAGATACTAGATACTGTGTGCTATGTTTCGGCACTGTTCAGCAGGAGTTCATTTGAGATGTGCCGTCATAATGTACCGCCAAACTCACTACGAGGAACGAGGGTCGTCATCGCTTGGGTTATCCCAAAAAGCGATTTATAGGTTATGTCACCACTGTTGAAAATTCTGTTACGTTAAATTAAAGCGCGAGGACTTTGGCATGGTCTAATAGATGTTTTACGGCGCTATAGACACAGAAATGACAGTTATGGCGAAAGCGATGACCTTGTTTAGATATTATAATACTTGGCTAGTGCACGTTTCTGGCTTCTTTTATTTTATTATTGTGGGTTCTTTACGTAATAAAATATTAGTCAAAAATTTTGGGCGGCACTGCACCACTGTGCTCTATGGGCAAACCGCGCCTGGAGCAAACCACACAAGAGCACTCGCCAACAAATAGAAACTTAGAAACAAGATTAACCGACTCATCTCTGGATTTGAAGCATTCTTCAAACGGCAAAGAGCACCGGAGAAAGATATATCGACAGTAGGAATTTAACCACAAATTTGAACATTTCATTATGCAAGACAACGATTTATTGGACCGAACCATCACGCTGCCGTAACCAGCACACAACATTAGTCCGACAAAGTTGTGTGTACTAGATCTAGTACAAGTTGTGCAGAGTACTGTATCGTGTGGGTTTATTGCCCCTTCAAATACTGAAAGGTTATTAACGATGTGAATTTCACAGTCACATGGGTCTGTGCGTTTGTGTGTGTGTGTGTGTGTGTGTGTACGTGCGT
>NW_004797667.1:10265-18765 GCF_000002075.1 Aplysia californica
TTTTTTGGGGGGGGGTGTTTTCTGTGGGGTTTTGTTTTGTTCGTTTGTGTGTATGGAGGGGGTGTTACTGTCTTTTCTGTTTTTTGTGAGCGTTTAATTTGTACTTTACGGTCATCGTTTTCGTCCAACGTCTTTCGAGTAACGGGTTACGTGGGTATCATGTTCAATCGGGTTCACGGTACGAATGCAAATGGTTTTACGCCTCAATCAACGCAACTTAGAGATTATTATGGAGGCGGGTTGCTTCGACCCAGCCTGTCAGAGCCAGCCTCTAAGCTGAGAAGGACATGTACAATGAATTATATTATATATCTCTCTGACGTTTGTTTTCTGACAGGCCACCAACTACAGAAATTAAACACAATCACAGCAGTTTTAGTAAGTGTTTTACGGCACTTGCAACACAATAAGGTCATATAAGTGCCGAAGATTAGAGGTGTTACAAGAGAGTAACAAACATAAAAAAGGAGGAGAGATAAGATAAAGACGATAGATGTTTGATAGGAAAAAAGAGAAGCAAACCACACAAGAGCACCCGCTAACCACCCACAAACACAATCAAAACAAAACAACAACGAATTATCTTAGCCCACACAGTGATACTAGGCTTAACTCTGAACCACTACCAGTTTGTCCGAGGTCAGAAGCTCTGACTAGGAAAAGCAGCTGGACATTTAGAGTGAGGCCATCATCCAAAACAACAGCAGGGCCCACGGGAATTACAGACAGGATCAGCTCAGATTAACCCACAAAAGCTTGTTTTTCAAACATTGACATTTGAAAGGAAAAGCGAGACACGATGGACAGCTGCTCTGGGACTCAAGACAAAATAAATTTTGATCCAAATGCTCATATCATCATCTTCACAACTAACTTTCCTTTTCTATCAATTTTTCAGTTGAAGACTTTATCTTATTACTTTGATTTTTAAATAAATAAATATAATGTATTTTATAATGAAAAATGGAATGATAATACAACCAGCATCTAGATCAAGTCCTCTTCTGAAGCCGCAAATATAAGTTGCCAAAGATAGATGCTATAACAAAAAAGTAAATACGGCGATCTTAAAACGTATACATCCATTACATTTTAATCACTTTACAGAAAATCACTATACTGTGTGAATGCTGGCGTTCCCTCATTTTCTTATTGAAAACAAGACTTGCATTTCCAATCTCCAGCAAATGACAAGCAGGATCAACAGTTTTTACTTCATTCATTTCCTTTATTTTGTAGTACACACAAATGTGTAAAGTCGGGAAAAAATGAAACTGCTGTATCTAACATTAACCTAAACTTAATTTATCAACGAGACTTTGAATTTGATTTACTAGAGAAAATATTTTAAATTGATAAAGCTAAAGAGAAAATGCATGTAAAAAAAGGAACTATATTGAGCTGATGATTAAAAATAAAAACACACACTGATAAACATTGACTGAAAGAAAGATAAAATTCAGGTTAAAAAATGCCTAGTTGAGGATTTAGACAAGGGTATCCCACACCACAGTACAGTACGACATCAGTTCACCTTGTTGCACAACCATGACCCAAACAACTGTAGAGCACAGGAAGAGGAGAAAAAAACAAAACCCAAAACAAACATGGTGATATGAAACAGACCCACACGATCAAACAATCAAACAAAAATTAGAACAAAACAAAAAAGTGAACTCACAATCTCTTCCGCATTGGCCAGGTACACATGACATTCATAATCAGCATGGGGGTCGTATCGAGTCAGGTATCCAAAGCATCTTGCATCTTGGTGAAGCTTCGCAAACCTTGATAATCCAGAAAGGTGATGCTCAAACAGGAGTTGCTTTACTTCCTCCTCCTCCTCATCACTGGCACTAGAAATTTGCAGAGCCTCTCCAACGACAGCAATGGTTACCTCACAGAAATTTTCACGTTTGCGACGAACCTCTGTCATTACCCATGGCTGCATAGTTTGAGCATAAAGCCGATGCATGGGCATCGAGCCCAGAAACCATACCGAAAATTTGGGAGAAATTTTTGCACCATCGTTTGCTTCTGCACTGTCCTGCTTGCTCCCAACACTCTCACTCTCCGCCATTTTAGAACAAATATGTCTGGTGAGAGCTCAGGGCCACAGCTCCTCTTCTACAATAATATTCTAAAAGCACAAAACACCTAATATATTATTATTCCTATTGTTCCAAAGAGTTCAGAGCGCAGTTCATCAGAGCCAATTGAATCACAGAACACAACGATTAATAATCTACAATATAATTAAAAATATTCAAGATTATCCATCTCCTGTATTATTTCAGCTTAAAACAGCTTTCAACCCACTCAATTTGAATCATTGTGCCCAAAAAAAAAAGTTAACTCCTGATGCACATGCACTTTCATATTTTGAATGAAATGGAAAGAAGATGCAAGAAGCATACACACAGACAAACCTCATTATACAGCCAACTTTGGGACAAGCATGAAGTAGGAAGTAAAATGGCGCTGGCAGTATAATGGGGTTCTAATGCTGACCTCTCTTAAATAGTCCCAACTGCCCAATGTGAAAAAGATGATTCTGTTCTGTAATCACTAATCTGTGGTTGAAGAGCTGAGAGTATTTTTTGTCTTTATAAATCTCTCTCTTTCATTCTCTTAAATCTCTCTCTTTGTATTTTTGCTTTTTTTGTGTATGTGGGTGTGAGTGTGTGTGTGTGTGTGTGTGTGTGTGTGTGTGTGTGTGTGTGTGTGTGTGCATGTGCATGATAAAAATTCAAATTGAATGTTTTACTGCCAGATCAGAAGCTTTGTCAATGCAAACTGCCTGAAATCTGCAAGACAAAGGTGGGAAGGTGGGGTAGGCAGGGAGGGAGCAGACAAGACCAGGGTTGGGTTGATTTAAATCAGTTGATTTTTTAAATTTAAATCAACTTGATTTTTTAAATAGAAATCAGTGATTTAAATCACTTTTTAAAAATTTTATTTTTATTCAGTTTTTACATATTTCAACATTCAGAATTCCCTTCCTTGGTTTCATAAAACAGATTATATATAATATATAAGGTTAAGTAGACTAATATAATCATGTTTAAAAGTCTGCTTTCCCTCCTTTAACTGTAAAATAATACAGTATTCAATTTACTTTTTTATATTATCCATAATTGAAATCAGAGCTGGGTTGATTTAAATCACTTGATTTTTTATATATTTAAATCAACTTGATTTTAAAAATAAAACTCAGTGATTTAAATCACTTTTTTAAAATGTATTCTGTTTTTACATCTTTCAGAATTCCTTTCCTTGGTTTTATAAAACAGTATATAAGGTTTAGTAGACTAATAAAATCATGCTTAAATTTACTTTTTTTTTCATTATTGAAATTAACATTTTTCTTTTTAGACAAACAAAAGGGCGCGCACACACACACACACTGTAATAAAATGCAAGTTTATCTATGCATAAATTAACCCCCCCCCCCTTCCTCTTAGACTGACATTTTCTTCATTTTTTGTTTGTAGCCATAATTCACTGACATATATATACATATATATATATATACACTATTATATATATAGCAGATTAAGGCTTTCTTTTGCGGTTGCTTAAATTAATCATTAGTTAAAATAAAGACAATGCATTTTGCACTAAAAGAACATACTTATAGCAACCAAAAATCCCAAACTGTGTCGACATTAAAAAAAAAAAAAAAAATCTGATTTAAATTTAAAAAATCATGATTTAAATTTAAAAAATCGATTTTTAAAATTTTATTTAAAAAATTTTAAAAATCACCAACCCTGGAAAAGACAAGCATTAACTTGAAGAGTCATACGTGAGCAAAAGGGACACCCACTATCACTGCGCAGCAGCCAAATGGGTGCCATGAGAAGAGTAATATATTATAAATCTCTAGATCTATATGGTGGCCCGTTTGCTGGCCCTGCGGTAGGGCAAATTTACATTAGTTTCGTAAAAGGACCATACAACTCAGTTAGTAAATGGCAGTCTCAAAGGGCATATATTATGCTTACGTGCTCCTTTTCATGCATTGGCAAAACCTAACAGTAAGCAGGGCTGGTGGTGTTACAAGGGGGCTGTATTGTTCAAGGTGTGACTGCACTGAACCGTTTAATAACAGTTATAACTACACAACTGAGTCCCACTTTTCAACAGTCAAAATATGGTTTCAGTAGCGGCGTAATATTGACTGGGAGAAATGTGGCTTTTGGGTACAGTGCTGGCCTCTCATGCTAAAAGCACTGGGTTCAAACTCGGTCGATGCGCCTGCATGTTCAGTTTTTTTTTGTTTTTCTCCCTGCTTTTTTCTCTTTTTCTATACATACATATATATACTTTTGTCCTTCTTCCTCTGTTCCCCTGACCTTGTAGAGGTAAGATTGAGCATCCTGTCTTCTCAGATATAAGGACAAAATCTTGCAGAGACACTGTGCACATTGCACTCATTAGACCATTTGATGGTTGGAAATCATAGATGAATAGGCTATTATCAAGGAAGTCAAGATCTATAGGGAGGGAAGTAATTCTTTGGCAATCTACTTCAGCGACGTCTATCACCCAGGAAAATCTCCAGTATAAAGCATGCTGTTTTTGCAATCAGCGACTATATCGATGAACAGATGAAGAAGCAAACTATATAATATAAATAAGTCAATCATTGACAGCATACTAGTACAGTCAAACCTGCTTTAACGGAAACCTGTGCGTGACAGAAACATGTCATTACTACGGAATCTCCCCGCTTCCCCTTTATTTCTAAGTCCCTCTATAATTACCTTCTTTAAAACGGAAACCTGTCACAAGCGGAAACAGAGAGAGAAATTCCTTCCTTTCGAATGGTTTTTACCTGTCAAAGAGAAGGAAAATGCTGTGCCAACTCAGCCCTAATTTGAAAGAGTTGGGGTTCCATTGGCTCTAGACTGTAACTTTTACACCATGCCGCCATGCGAGGAAGGGGAGTAGGGGTGCGACATGGGGGAAGATGTTATAATATTACCCCATCCATGTGAGTGTGAGCCCTTAAGGGTGCAAATGGTCAGAGTGGTGTGGCTATGAAATCTCACCAGTGCTTGTGAAAGTGCTCGAGTGGCATTCCAGCACGAAAACTTTCACAGGTAGCCAGAGGTGTGAAATTAGTTTGACCAATGCCTGCCGCCCTGATCATTCCGTCGGCAGAGAAGAGTTCCTCAAATCATTGTTACATGCACAAGAAGGGTGGCATTGGTTGACAGAGTCCAAGATGGAAATATAATATATGCCTTCGTCCTGACTTGAAACAAAACTTCCAAGTTTGGTTCCATCAGCTCAAATATATTTATGCCACACCACCAGGAAAAGAAGGGGGAAATAGGTAGGGCCTATGGTTTAGGGGTAGCTGTTACCCCATCCATATGAGTCTTGAGCAGTACAAATCACGGGCAGGGTGATGTGGGTGTGAAATCTCACCACTGCTTTTATGAGAATGAAAGTGCTCAAGTGCCACTCCAGCTCAGAAAATCAAAGTCCTGAATAGCTGAACGTGAGACTTAAAATTAAAACAACTGCTTACCACCCTGATTTCATTAGAAGCTGATTGTGAAAACTATTTTATTGCATCAAGACGGGTGGGGCCAAGGGTGGAAACAAAGGAAACATTTCATCTTTTCTGTTTTTAATAGGTCAAACAGTAACAGTTGTCCTGTCAGATGTTATTTTATAACATTTATAAAAGCATTGAGGGAAAAGGATAAAGTGTTAAAATCTGATGCATCGACATGCCACTGTCAGAGAGGCTAGGACAGCGTGGAAGGTGTGAAGTTTTCACCACTCTGCTCACCAACTGGACAGGCGACCCTTGATCCCACAGTGTACAGGCTGGCCCTTTCTACTAACCAACCCCCCCCCCCCCTCCCCCCACTGAAAACCCTTGTCCAAAACAGAATGTTTTAAAAGTATCAAAGACTGAATTTTTTCATATCAGCTCATTTGCGATTTCATCTAGATCTAGGACAGGTTTAATAATAAATATATATTTATCATTAATTAGGTGAGATATATAATGATCATCACTACGTTAATATAATCCAAGTCATTATATCAAGGTATAATCCATACAATACCAATGACACTGATTAAAAAATGTATAATTTTAATATCCCCCCCCCCCCAAAAAAAAAAAAGAAAGAAAGAAAACCCCAGGGCCAAAAACTGTACTGTACTGTAGATCAACAACAACAAATCAATCAATCAGCAAACCAAATAGACGAAGGCGTAGATCTAGATAAATCTCATCTAGATTCTAGATCTAAAATCTAGATTAGATCTAGATATTAGATCTAGAATCTAGATAGTTTAAAATAGAGGCTGGACTCTTGAGGTGAACTCTCCAAACAATTCACCTACAAACCAGAGGCCAGAGGCTACCATTTCGTTCAACCATACAATTACAACAGTCTGAATTTTTTTTTTTTTAAATCAGATCTAGAATCTAGTCTAGATCTAGATCTAGATCTAGATCTAGATCTAGACATTAAAAAAGACCTGAGGACGACTCTATCTAAACAGGCAAAACAAACTCAGATTTCTCATTCGTCAAATTGATGTGAGTTAGGCCTGTTAGAACCTAGATTCTAGACCTCGGCCAGAGATTCAGATCAGCTGTTCTAGCAGAAGAGAGAGACTTGAATTGAGAATTTTAAAAGTAGATCAAGCCGACACCGCTATCGCAGCTCTAGCAGGAGAAAATGGGTCGTTTGTCATACTGTTTTTTTATACTAAAACCAGAACCTGTAATATTCCAACACTGAAACACACTTTTCTTCAACAATTACGTCCATAAAGCAAGAAAATAAGCACAAGCAGTGGTCATCGAGGACAAGAAATCGATCCAGTTCCGCACTTTCACTTCTTGCAGCCGAGGTAAATTTGTTAGTTTACATTTTCACAAAGGCTGCCAGGTTTTTTCTTTCGATGCGCAACAATTGTCATTAAAATGTGTTTTGTTGTCTATTTTTTAAATCCAGTCTGCGAGACGTTATCTTCGTAATCGAATCGACCATCTCAAGATCTAAATATTTAGAACATTATTTTTCATTTTAAATATTCTGTCTGAACTCTGACAGGTAGTTGTCACGATAATATATAAAATTATGTATAGAGTAATTTTGACACTAAAAAGATACATATTATACTATAAAACATTTAGGCTGCATTTTTAACGTCGCTGTAAAATTATAACATGTTATACAATGTTTATCATATTCTTTTTCTTAGTATAAGTTTTGGCAAGGGTTTTATATTCTAGTTATTTTAATATTGTATGTTTCAGTGTGATCTGAAGGTCAACTTCTTTCAAGTTACCCTTATTTTTTTCAGTTAGGAAAGAAGAGAGATGGTTTGCCTGTCTGGGGGGGGGGGGGGGGGGGGTTCTGTAGGATAAAAGTATAAAATAGTTTTTAAAAGGACGATAGAATCTTGAAAATCCACACCCACGGCCTTAGGAAACAGGCGCATCCAATATTGCAGACCGCAGAGTGGAAAAAAGAAAGGGAACTGTGTCTCATAACACAAACAATTTTCTTTGAATTGTCTGATCTAAATTACTGTTTCAAACCTAGAAGAGGGAGCACAGTAATGTAAAGAAAACAAATTTGAAGCTTCACGACACGTGTCTGCGCTATCTCCGCTTTATATTTCTCTCGCCTGCTTAAGTGGCAAGCCTAAAAGTAGAGCAAAATATATAAATTCATATTTCGACGAAGTCTGAACTGAAAACGAATCGTTGTTAGAAGTCTCTGATCTGCAAAATCTAAAACACTTATTTTGTTTTATTGATGTAGTAGTTTGAAGAAATTTTCACTAATTAAAACAGGGAAGGGAAAACACACATTGTTATAAAGGGGCGTGAACTCATTATTTAATTCGTTCGGACATTATTAATTCCTAAATTTTTAGTCATTCAATGTCAAAATGGCTGCCCTGAAAGTTGGTAAACATCTGAAGGAACTTCGTTTCCACGTTTGTCTGAAATCCCCTGCAAGTCAAGGGTTAAGGTAATTAATGTGGAGGGCTGGATTGAACTTTGGTAGACCCACTGTGTTTACCTACATATGTATTAATTTATAATGTGCACTAACCCTTAACAACAGCGGAGGGTTTCAGGGGAGCTTGCCCCTCTATCACTGGGCCTGGAACGGTCACGGGTGGTTTTAGGCCATTTAGGATTTAGGGGGGCTTGCCCCCTTGGAAACAATAACAATTTTAAAGCTGACATTCCATATGCCCGAAAAACCGATGCGAACTTCGGGTGATGAAATTCTGGTGCGATGAAAGAACCGTCATCTGACTGAAATCACGGCACCAGTTCAGTCAGAGCAAGCACTCTACAGTCTACGTTGAAAACAAGAGAATTTTGCTGTTTTAGAACTCCTGTTCCTACGAAAACAGGCTTTAAATTGCTTCGTCCAGACTTGATGATGGTCCTTCCTTCATAAGCTTTGCTTTCTTGGGTCGTTTTCCTTTCGAAGCT
>NW_004797667.1:20517-36120 GCF_000002075.1 Aplysia californica
GCTCGATTCGAAAAGTGAAATAGCCATATCATCTTTGAAGACGATCAAATTAGCTTACTTTTGTGCTATAACATAATTTTTTCTTGCAATTTGATCATCCACACCGATAGACAGTGTTCCAAAACGAGAAAAAACAGGTCTTGTTTCACATCGGGTAAGAATAGCCTACGCTGGCAAGTCTCACCCGGGGTGAGAGGTAGATCGTATTTTTATTCTCACCCCGGGTGAGAATAGCCACTTCCTTTTCTACTAATTGCAGACACATAGGCCTATGCGGCAATGAAGTGTATACAGACCCGGTAACCGGGAACAATGTCACGAAGTATACAGACCCAGTCGGGGTTCAGAAAGTTTCAGTGCCCAGACCCGGTATAGTGTGTGTGTTTGTATGTGTGTGTGTGTGTGTGAGAGAGAGAGAGGGGAGGGGGTAGAGGACAGGGGGAAGTACTAGCAAATGTCACATGCCCCAGTTGACAGGAGGGAACGAGAGAATGATAGAGTGGGAAAGTAGGTGGGGGGAGAAACAAAGACAGAGACAAACAAAGAGAAAGAGAAGACGAGCGATACATAGAGAGAGAGAGAGAGGCAGGCAAAAAAGAGGATAGAGGCGGAGAAATTACAGAGGGTGACTGCTCAATTGAAATTATGACATTGTTCTTTTCTTCAAATTGTTTAATTTGTTCCTCCAACTCCAAAACGGAGGAAAGACGATGGTTCATCGAAAAGACATTCGCAATCTTCGTTTAGATTTGGGCCTCGAAACTAGATCTATGATTTATGACTGTCTGTCTACTAACTGTCTAGATCTAGCCAAGAGGGCGCTGAATTCTGAAACTTTCCGAAATCACAAAAGATTTCCCCTACCGGGTCTGTATACTTCGTGACTTTGTTCCCGGTTACCCATGCGGCAACGGCGTAGGCATAGTCCAATTGGGAAGACTTCCGTAACGAGCGCCCAATTAAATCTAGATTACATACCCAATGGCCTCAAAAATCATGATGGAAGACCTTAAGTCGCTGCTATTTTACCATCTGTTCATGACAAAATTACAGTAGTTTGCGTATTTTTAGACCCAGTTAGCTTACCCAGTTCAAAATTTTGAAGGTCTCAGTCGGGGTGGTAGACTTTAGTCAAGGCGCAGCCATTGTAGACCCTGCAGACTTTATTTAATTCCGTTGTTTGACCTAACTGTTTGGGAGCACTGGTTTTTCTGGTTGTCTTTGGGATGGGGTATGGGTTAGGTCTGGGGTAGGGGTTGGGATATGGGTATGGGTGGAGTCTGGCCCGGGGTAGGGTTAGGAGTACGTCTCTTCTTTTGTTTGTTTCAAGATTAGGTATTGGGATGGGGGTAGGGTTAGGTCTCTTCTTTATTGTTTTTGTTGAGGGTTTGGGGTAGGGGTAGGTCTCCTCTTTATTGTGTTTGTTTAGGGTTAGGGGTAGGTCGTTGGGGCAGGGGTGGAGGTAGGGTGAGGGACAGGGTTAGGGGTAATGGTAGGTCTCTTCTCTGTTGTGTTTGTTGAGGGTTGGAGATGGGTTAGGGTTAGGCCTCTTCTTTATTGTGTTTTTTTGAGGGGTAGGGTTTGGGGTAGAGGGTTAGGGTAAGGGTGGGGTAAGGGTTTTAGGTAGGTCTCTCCTTTATTTTGTTTGTTGAGGTTTATAAGGGTAAGGGTAGGGTTGGGGTAGGAACTAGGGTTTGGTCTCTTCTTTATTGTATTTGTAGAGGGTTGGGGTAAGGGTGGAGGTAGGGGTTGGGTCAGGGTTTGGGGTACATCACACAAATATCCTGGCTGTAATTCTTCTGTACAGAGTTTTAGCCACAAGCGCTGCATAGATTCATATTCGGGAATAAAAGACACATATATCGGTACCAAATTTGCTAGTAGTGTTACTTTACTGCTTGGCTTGCAAACAATCGATAAATAAAGATCGAGGCTCTTGTAAAATTTAAACATGGAAACGACTTTAACTCTTTGCCCCCACAGGACGCTGATCGGCGACAGTGAGAAGTCGTACCTTTTCCCCACGGGACGCCGATCAGCGACGGTGTGATATAGCAACAAAACATTGTAGCAATGATCTCCTTTTTGACATGCACACTTGTTAAAGTTAAATTTCTTTACTGAATGGTTTGTGTGGCCACTTTACTTTAAGGTTGAAAATCAGTTTGTATACACAACAGTTGAAGTAATTTTTAAAAAATTATATATCTAGTAGACCTAGCATGAGTGGTGCTTTACACTTACGATGCCATGATGAGAATTTGGGTGATGAATGAGTTAGATCGAATGTTTTCAGTTCCAAAATTTCCAATTCTTTTTTTTTGGTTAACATGCGATCATCACTTTTAATTTTCTCAGTATGCTGATATTTTAATAATGGTTGGGGTATTTATGATGGAACAAACTGCCAAGTCTTCCACGAAGGACAACCCTCAGAACCATCCCAGGTACAGACAGGAGTGCGACAAGGATGCTTGCTCTCACCTTTCCTCTTCATACTGGCAATTGACTGGGTCATGAAAGAAGCCACCAGAGGCGAACGTAATGGAATACAATGAATCCCTTGGCAGCAGCTGGACGACTTAGACTTCGCCGATGACCTTGCGCTGCTCTCTCACACACAGGCTCAAATGCAAGAAAAGACCAAGGAACTCAACAGGCTATCAAGGAGTGTTGGCCTACGTATACATCCAGGCAAGTCAAAAGTAGTGAAGCTAGGAAAAGTTTCAAGCCCTGCTGTGACAGTGGAAGACACTCCCCTGGAAGAACTGGACTCCTTTACCTACCTTGGAAGTGTTATCGATGGTAAAGGTGGAACCGAGGCAGACGTTAAAGCAAGAACCGCCAAGGCAAGGTCAGCCTTCAAGCAATTATCAAAAGTCTGGAAAGCAAGCAACATCTCGCTGCGCACCAAGATTCGACTCTTTAACTCCAACGTCAAGTCTGTGCTCCTCTAAGGCTGCGAAACTTGGAAGACAACAAAAACAGTACTGAATAAAGTCCAGACTTTCATCAACAGATGTATGAGGAGTATTCTAAGAATTAAGTGGCAGGATAGAATAAGAAATGAAGAACTGTGGGAAAGGCCAGGACAAAAGGATATAGAAGTAGAAATAGGACTAAGAAAGTGGCGATGGATGGGACACACCTTAAGAAAGCCCAGCGGAAACATCACAAGACAGTCACTGCAGTGGAACCCACAAGGAGCACGAGGCAGGGGTAGGCCATGGGAAACATGGAGGAGATGCGTGGAAAGGGACATGAGAGAAAGTTCACTTGGAACGAGCTTGGAAGGATGGCTCAGGACAGAGATAAATGGAAGGAGCTTGTATGTGGTCTATACCCTGCCATGGGTGAAAGGCATTGATGATGATGGGTTATTTTTGCGGAGGTACAGGTGTACTATTGATGTGCCGCATCTTTATCTTGGACTGTGGGCATAAGTGCTGCCCGCTGTATGGGTGGAGAGTGTTTAAAAGGCAATTAAATTCACTTTTTGACGTGTAGATTTGCAGGTTTTTCTAAATCATAAGTAAGATAAGATGGGAGGAAATGGGAAACCAAAAAAGAAAAAAGTGACACAATCGAAGACCCAATCCGAAATCATGAGTGTGCTAGATCTCGACCGCATGTCCATTAGCACAGAGACATTAGGCTACTGTCCTGGGTAACGAGCTCAGCTGAAAATCAGTGCTGACAGTAGGAATGCATACCCCCTGATAGTGAAGGGGATAAAATGCAAAAAAAAATATCACATTTTGACTTTGACTTCCAAGTTATTTGAAGTTACAAGTAAGAAAGAGTGAAATAAGGAATGAAAAAAGTGACACGATCAAAGACCCGAGGTCTGAAATATGTCCTGAGTGAGCTAGAATCTCACTGTAACTGGACAACCCGAACAGATTTTGTCAATGAGCATCTGCAGTAACCAGTCTGCTAATTATAAAAACTTTTTGTTGCTGGTGTTTCACAGTCCTTTCTTTTCTTTTCCAGGGAGTTCTTGGAACAGAGTTATGTACCTTTCAAGCAACAAAATCCCAAGTTCCCTTTCCTCGTCCGTGAATGCAGCAATGTACAGCCCAAGGTTTATGCTAGATACGGTAAGCTGTAACACAATTATTTTTTTTTTGGTGAGAGAGGGATACAGTGGGTGTCGCATTCAACGAGGTCACATTCAACAAGAAGTCGGCTCCAACGAAGCAATCCTTAATCCCTGATTTTTTCATCTATATCTCTTTGTAAATGTACGTCAGCTCCAACGAGATTGCAAACAGACCGAAGTCGCTTTCAACGAGGTTTCAATAACCAAATAAAAGCAATTAGCGGCCCCAAAAGCGAAGAATTTTTCTTTCTCTCCATTTCACGCAATGCACAAGTCCCATCCTCGAAAACCAAGAGGATGAGCGAGGGTTAGCCTAGGGTAGGGATGGGAGGGGGTGGGTTGGAACGCGATACCGGCTGTGTGAAACTGGGTGAACTCTGGATGGGTAGGTCTAGATCGAGACCTTCATTTTTTTTCAATTTTCTTTTCTTCCCCTGATCAGAAAATCCAAGTTCCCACCTTTTCTTTATGTAGATCTAAGCCTAGATGTGAGAGGGTATGTTTCCACTCGGGAAGTGTTCCGGGAAAAAAATATGTAAATTAAAAAATTCGGAAATGAGGGTCAGTACACAGCAGCTCAAACACGTGCACACTGATGCTGTTTGAGATTTTCGTCTTCAAGGGGAACAACTGTTTTAATTACTGGTATTGGTACACGTGTAATACAATAACGTGTCTCCTTTCTTTTCTTTAGTCTTTGTCACGTTCAACGAGAGGTCGGATCCAACGAGGACAACAAGCCGGTCCCGGCAACCTCATTGAATGCGACACCCACTGTACTTGGTTACTTTCATAAAGTGTCCACATGCACTTTAGTGTGTTGTGTTTATTTTTGTGAGTGTGTCCTTTGAACTGTACAAAGACAACTTTTGTACTTTTTGAATGGTACTGGTAATGGAAAGATCCAGGAATTCAAATTAGTCATATTTTTAGAATTTATTTTGTGTCTTCCATTATCATTGATAATTTATTCTTTGAAGCACATACTTTTTCAACAAAAATAAAGTTGACTTTATTTTTTTCTTCCTTTTTTTGTCATAAAGATTTGTAGTAAATATTTGTCTAGTAAATAACTGATAATTGACTGCTGTGGTACAACTGGATGCAACTTGGCTAGCAAATTAAGGTTCAAGCAATGTCCAAATTTTTAAAATCTTTCCTAGAACGTTTTTCCTCCTCCTACTTCCCTCTCTTCTGACTGAATAACATTATTAGGTTAGGGTTACAGACAGTTCATCATCTTGGGAACTAGGTATTTACGGAACAGTCACAAGCTTTGCAGTGAGGATGAGAATGAGCTAGTGAGCAATAGAAAAATAAGGGCTCTTTTACTTTAAGCGAATGATTTATGCCTGGCTGGTGCGTTAGTAGGGATCATCATCATCATCATCATCTGGTGCCTTGCCGACTGGCATGGGGGATCATGGACCTCCACTTCACACTGTCTTGCGTTGCAGCAATGGTGTCTGTTCTTGCTGCTCCCAGCCATGTTGTCATCTTGTCCAGTATCTTTTCCCTCTGTCTGCCTCTGCCTCTCTTTCCATCAAACTTGCCTGTTGTTTCAATATTCTCCAATGCTTCTTTCCGCATTGTGTGTCCGAAGAAATTTGCCTGTCATTGTCATATATTCGTCATAAGCTGTCTTCTGCAATTGGCTTCAACCAAGACTTCTTCATTTGTTTTTCTAGCTATCCATGGGATACGCAGCACGCATCTTATGAACGACATTTCTGTCACCACAATTTTTATACTTAAACGATTTGATTTATGTTTTGTCTCACTTAAGCTAGTGAAAGCCGGTTGTTAATTTCTTCCAGTGAATGATCAGTAAAGTACAGTCAAGCACAGATACGCAAATACACAGAAAAAAACTCGAATTCATGGATACTTGGAACATATGCCATTCCAGACTGAACTGCAAGCATGCTATATATTTTCTTTGTTTTGGCTGTATTATTTTCTCGAACACCAGCACAGATGTGTTTAACAACAGCTCATCTTGAAAAACACAATCAAATTTTTCGTCAGTTGTCTCAACTTCAAATTAGCCTGTATCATACTGTATGCTTGTTGATGGAAAATCAAATTGACCATCATCATCGAGAGGATCAGGTTACTTGAGCCCATCAGGGTCGCCCCTACATAGCATGATACACACTGCCAGCATGGAGACGTATCATTGCACATTACCTGCACTGTGCAGGAAGCACTAGAACTTCCTTGAATCTAGTCATGTGAGGGTTGGTGCTGGGTGGTGGGATGTGATCAAAAACAGTGATCAAGCCTGCTCACTTTAGAGATGCATGTGAGGAGTCTGCGATGACATGAAGGCATGCATCCGGTCTTGTCTCAGCGTGTGCCAGGGTGTTTCTTCTTCAACAGAGATTACACACTACTTAACAGAAGTTATAATTATAGTAGAGAGTGGACCGCGATGGTGCAAAACAAACAGAGAAGTTTCTCAGTGGAAAAAAATAGGGCTAATCCTCGCAGAGTTGGAAGAAGAATCAATGTCAAAAATTAAAATCTGCTAATCTAAGTGACTATGATCCAACACAGAATATAAGCATAACATACGAGGCGTAATCCATGTAAAATTTTTACCCAATTGTCCAACATCTCCCTTTATAATTTATATATATGATACATAACCTGAAATTTATGCATACTGAAATTTTGTGTCCCGCTGATTTAGAATACTAGTATGTATTTGTATGCATGTGCGCGTGATTGTTTAAATGAGAGTATGGATCAGGGAGTGATTACATGGGGGGGGGGGGGGGGGGTGATATAACCAGTGTTGTTACATCTGACGTACCGGCAATTTTCTTTAGTCGTAGGGCTCATCAGCATCATCATCTTGCTTCTACTCAACACCGATCAAGAAGCAGGCACCATCCATCCTACCAATTCTTTAATTGATAACGAGTACTTTTCATGATGACAGGGATTTATTTTCCATCATATCACCACAGTTACCCCCCTTGATTTTTTTCCCCGGTCTTTTATGATTTTTCGTTATCTCGGTGTATTTAAATTACAAATATATGAACACATTTGAAATAATTAGTCTACCCGAGACATGTTCTAGATATTTCACGCTCAGCTGTGTATGTTACGTCCAAAAAGCAAAAACATTGCTGTTCTACTTGTTATAGTCATTGCATAGAGGCCTGTCTGTGCGTCAAGGTGCTTTATTTATCATGGGCGTGTTCTGCAAACATTTCTGAATAGACAAGGAAGGAATTGTTTAGCCCCCACCGTGTTTGTCATTTTCATGGTCTGTTCCAGTTAAACAAAAGACATGTTTTATTTATCTTTTTTTCACAGAATTTGGCAGAGAGTCCAGCCTCCCATTGTCCAACATGAACACAGGACAGATCATGAAAGCTGTTGAAAGTTTAATGAGCAGAGTGCACTAATAGCCCTCTTCTGATGTACATAAAGATTTTCACCCATGGTGGAGTGCCATCATTGTTTCAAAGGACAGTGACAGACAAGCTGTAGATAGTAGATGAGATCAACAAGGATTGAAGACTGATTGTTGTTGTTTTTTATATTAGAGTGGTTTATCTTTCTTAGCCGCCCACTAAATATGTGTGGTCTGGAAGGTCAGTCCAAGTGAATGGTATCCCAACTAGTTCGTTTTAATAGATACATGGAACTTTTTTTGTAGTCAACTACCATAAGTGATGGTTTATTAAGGAGCAGTTGTGACCACTCATGCATCGCAGTCACAGTGTCTTATCAAACTTGTCTTGTTTCAGCCTGTTTTATGGTAGTGGTAGTAGCTTGAGCAGAATGCCTGTTGGGAAACATGTTGAATTTGAATTGGATCTTTTGAGTGCAGCAAGATTAGTTTGTCCAGTGATCTGAGCGCTGCTTGAAAGGATCATCCAGTGTCTGTTCTTGTTTGTGTGTGTACAAAATAAAGTCTGAAGGTATTAAAATTGTGTATTTCAGTTTTCTTTGATTTTTTGTATTTGTATGCCTTGCACAGTGTCCAATACTTGAATTTAAACAATTTGAGAGCTTATTTCCGTAGAGGGAAAAAAAAAGTAATTTCAATGTTGTGTCCATGTATTTAGAGCTGAGAGTCTCTCTCTACTACTCTGTGGTAAACTTAATGAAAAACATTTAGTGTAGGGAGAATGCAAGATAGAAACAAGTGATGGGAAGGAGAGAAGTAGGACCTGCCGGCAAGGTTCGACTGTACACCCTATGTCTATAGGGACCAAGCTTTTGTTCCAACAGAAATTTTTACTTTGAATTTGTACTTACGTAAAGTTCACCTGGGTTTGAATTTGTACACACACACACACACACAGATATATGCTTCACACTTTGCCTAAAACTAAAAAACTACCGGGCATAAATGAGTTTCAACTTTCAGAAAAAAAAACAAAAGTAGAAATTTCAAAATGACATTATTGACATGATCTTTATTGAAAACTGATGTGCAAGGCAGCTGTATATTTACAAATGGACAAAGAATAACCACAGACTTCAGTATCTTTTCTTCTTGTAAATGTCTGGCCTCCAGTTGATGGGATGGGTCTCTTCAGTCTGCGGAGCAAAAAAAAAGTTGTAAAAATGATAGACTTTTACGACCCTATCAACACAATTAAGATCATTTAAGACTGAGATAAAGGCGGACTACAACTCCTTTAACCAAAGATGTCAGAGCCAATCCAGGCTGAGTCCCACTACAGGTGCCAGTCTTTAAAAAAAAAGAAAAAGGCCCATAGACATCCATCCACTGTTACTCACAGATGCTCCATTAGAGTGTACCACAAATATTCCCAAAACATGAGAGAAAGAGTGATAAAAGGCAGTGTGAAAAATACATGCTGTCAAAAATTACCTTGATGCAAACATGTTGTCAATAGGCCTACATGTAGGGTCTAATAACTTCCATACCTACATGTAAGATGTTTGGAGAAAGGGTAGGCTACCCACCCACCGATGATGAAATGGAACATAATTATTTCATCTGTACTGGTATACATGTACCGTGGCCCACACATCACACAATCACAAAGGTCAACTACCCGGTGGGCTACCACAGCAACAGACATAATAATACATTTAATATCGCATGCACTACATTTTTCTGTTAAAAGGGAGATCACTTTTCAAAATATGTTCACTCTCTGAATACATGAAGTCATTTTCTAATGAGATAGAAAAAGAGAACGAGTGTGTTTGCTGGTGAGGGAAAAAAGAGACGGAGAGAAACAAAGAGACACACAGAGAAAGTGACAGGACAGAGAGAGACCGCTCTCTGACTTTTCCACATGTCGGCTCCTGTGGACTTACAACACAATAATTACAGGCAGAAACAGATTCTGACAGGACTTTTAAAGTATTATATGGTCTGTAGGTGGGCAGTCTTACGGACAGAAATAAACAAGATTCTGGTGAAAATTTTCCAGACGCAATACATGCCATGGTCTGTGGGGGTGAGTAGCTTTAAGCTCCCCAGCCTGTACTTTCTATATATCTGTCCCCGCGGTTTTATGCAAATTTTGTGAAATTATGCAAACTCAGCCCAAAAATGTAAAATTATGCGATTCTGTTAATTTCAACAAAGAATGATAAAGGAAAATAATCAGAAATTAAGCAAAAAAATGATAAAATTTTGCTAAATTAATTATGCAGGGTGCATGAAACCCCGGGGACAGATATATAGAAAAAAATTGATGGTCGACATTCAGTTGTGTTTACATAGGTAAAAAAAAAGTAGGTAGCCTACCAGAAACTAAATTTTCAAAGTTGCTGTATGCCATATTTATCTGTTCCAAATGAAAGGCCTATGTCTCCTGAGAATTTTAGTACCATTCTTTTACCACTCAGTCAATTTTTAAGAAAATGGTAGCTTATTAAATATGATCAAATATTGCTAAAGTCGCTAACTGGCTGCAGCCCCGTTTTCAAGAGGGACAATAAAAGAGTACCAAGTGCACCAAACATTTCCACATTAACAGAGTACAATCACTATAAAATGGAGCCCAATTTTTTTAAAGACTGAGATCATTACAAATCAGTAATTTTTTGTTTCAAACACGATGATCTGTCGTTATTTCGACAAAAGGACCTAGCGTTGTCTTGCCCGGCCCCACACTGGCCCCCGCGGAAAGCAAGTCAGCTCTATACTGTAGTGTACTGAGTGCTCCCGCGAGGGGGGTCACATGCTTTCCGAGTTTTGCAGAAAGATTGATGCAAAAGAATTCCAAGCCGATTACTTTATTCTACTAGGAAAGGAAGTGATCTTTCTATTGGTACCTTTTTTGAGCCAGTATTTTACATATTTCGTGTAAAAAAATTATCTTTGAAAACTTTGACAGTATTTTTAAGTTTTTTATTTTAACGCCAAAGGCCAAAAATATATAACGAGAAAGTCCTTTAAAAGCTCCACAGTTCTCTGCCAATGAAATGATGGTATTTAATCTGAATTACCCAGATTTCGCCAAAACCATGCGCTCGGAAGGCCGCAAGGCCGTGCTTACGCTACATAGTATAAGCATCAAACTAACACTAACTGAGTAGACCCATACTATAATTTTCTTTAAAGTTGCATTCTCACTCAACCTCCTTGAAACAATGGTAAATAAATCTGAGCTAAGCCATAACTCAGAGAGGAATTTTTTCACTGCTGTCTCAGCCTACCCAAAAACTTAGGCAAAAAAATAGTAATCTAATCCAAACCATAATTCCTCAGAAAAAGAAAAAGATTATAATTCTAGTTTTCATGATGGCATTGACCTCTATTTCCAAGAAAGTAATATTAATAAATTAGTTAAATCAGACCTTTTCTTTTTTCGTAAGAGTTTTACGGCACTTGCAACACAATACAGTAGTCTCCGTCTAAACGCACAGTGCTCGGGAGGGCTCCTTAGCGTGTGTTTATACGGAGCGTGCGTTTACATAAACCTCAGCAAAGGGAGGAAGGGATGCAGTTTTCTCATTGCCTTGATATACTAGTTACCTCCCTTTGGGGAGGGGGTCACTTTGGCCGATAATGTGACGACACGTGACTGTTTTGTAAAAGATTCCCCGACTGCGGTTAAAGACTGCAAAGGCGTTGAGTGGGTGTGTGTGTGGGGGGGGGGGGGGGGGGGGCCGAAAGACTGACTCGATGTAATGAATGCACCATAAAATGTCGGGAACCAATAGCCTGAAAAGAAATTGTTGGTGATAGTCATAGAGACGACGGCCCAGCAACGTGGCTTTCCAAGCGACCACCTCCTACTGTAATTTCATGAACGAGCATTCACGCGTGTTGCACATCATAGGCTTAGGTCTAACTAAACATTAGCCAACACGCAGTCTCTCAAACACCAGTCAGAAACCTTCTTTCAAAAGAGATGCATTTCCAGTGACCAATCAAATAACGTTTCAGTCCCCCAACCACCCAACATTTCACCGACCAGTCCTAGACCTATGTGTCAGTGGAAAGTTGGGTGTGAAAACGTCCATCACTCTCTTTGTTCGGCATAAGGGGCAGTCTCACCAAATATCAGGTTTTCTAGGCTTGTCGTAGTGAAAATTTCCCTTAGTCAAGCTTTACCTATCAGCGTGTTTCGCAGATCGGAGCGTGCGTTTAGAGGGAGTGACCGTGCGTTTGTACGTCTAAATTGTATAGTAAAAAACCCGTCAGATGACGAAAGCATGCGTTTGATCGGAGCGTGCTTTTGTATGGCGTGCGTTTAGGCGGAGACTACTGTAAGGTGATATAAGTGCCGAAGATTAGAGATGTTACAAAGGAGTAACAAACACAAAAAAGAAGGAGGGGAGATAAAGACGACAGATGTTTGATAGGAAAGAAGGAGCAAACCACCCACCTATAATAATGAATTTTTATATATTTTTTTAAGAACCAAAAAAATCACTCTTCCCCGAATCATAATTCAAGAAAAAAAAAGAATAAAGACTCTCACCGCAGAATCATCTTCCTTGTAAATCTTGATGGTCTTGTCAGCCTCTCCAGTGATGAGTCGACTGCCGCTGTGGTCAAAGCACAGGGCAAACACGCCAGCCTCCGAGTGGATAGAGCCCGGCTGCACGGCTGCCTGGATGCGCTGAAAGTTGTATCCTGTCTTCCAGTCCCACAGATGCATGCTGCCGTTGTCAGCTAACCAGACAGACAAACACATATAATAATAGATAATAATAATAGAGATAGCATTTTTTAAGCTCTATGCGCTTCATAATCTATACTATTACCCCAGCAGACCTGAGAGCACTCTGAAACAACTTCAATTTCCTGGGAAGCATACAGTGCAAGCTACCATGTAGGTGCTAAAACACTAAGATACTGACAATATCTTTCACTGTCTATAGCTGAGTACCCATTCCCACCTGGGTGAAGTGAGGAACATTCGTGTAAAGTGCCTTTCCCAGGAACACAACGTCGGGGCCGCGGCTTGAACCCCGAACCTGCATCCTCACGATTACGAGTCCGGTAGCCTAACCACTAGGCCACGGACGCCACATATCATCAATCAGTCTTTTTAGTTTTAGTAGAGTTTTTACAGTGCTCGCAACTGCATAAGGTCATATGAGTGCCAAGAGGTGGATGTCAACAGAGAAGTCCATACAGGGAATCAGACCTACTCTGCTCACCTCTCTAGCTTCAACAGCACAAAGTCTGCTTCGACTATCAAGGCACCCCGGAAATAGCGGGTCACAAGAGTGTGACAAACATACAAAAGAAGTAGAGGGAAAATGACGATAGCAAGGATTAGGAAAGAAAAAAGCAGAAGTTCCCCATTGCAGTTCAAGCAAAGTTATGAGCATGACATGGATGAATCAGCCCATTTACAATTCTACTGAGCATAAGAACATGGGAACGGCCTAAAGAAAAGACACTTCAGTCAGTAGTCCCGCTCTGGGGGGGGGATGTCACAACAATAAGCAGAACATCAACCATTTATTAACAATCACGACAACTGACATTTTCAAGCATGCATTTGCTTTGTAAGCCACACACACAAACTTCTGAAGGCAAAGAAAAAATTAACCCCCACATCATTTCAACTCAAGCACTGTCATCTTTAGAGATGGAACTGTGATTACAACTACTATAGCAGAGGGGGTCTTATTTTCATCTCCCAGCCACAACATTTGAAATTCTCTCCTCAATGTTCACCAACAATCTACTGCATTTCTTTCAAATACAAGCTGCAAAAACTTTAGGAAAATATTTGCTGACATTGCAGACTCAGCACAATGGATAAATCATCAAAAAGACAAACCTGCGGAAACCAGTACACCATCAGAGTTGCAAGCTAAGCTGTTGATGATAGCATTATGTCCCGACAAATTCTGTAAGAAATCTCCATCTGGGAACTTCCACTGCTTCACGTTATCGGGCGAGCCTGATGCAAACGAGTACCTGAGGGGAAAAACAGAAGAAGGATTAGACCTACAATGCAGCTATAGGAGGACCTTTACAAATTAATTATCCACTGCATCATTGAACCATCATGTCTCGATAAAAAGAAGTTCTGATGAGTTGCTGGAGAACTTCTACTGCTTAAAACAACGTTAAATGTAAAAATATACATTTGATTATACAGTCTAGAATGCACATAGAGAAATTGGTGGGATATGGAAATCATTTAACTACGTCCATGTTTTAAATACAAAGCATATATTTAAATATTTTTCTATATAACAAAAAAAATTCAGGACCTGTTTGCTATGAGAGTGCAAGACTGCATATTATAACAGGAACATAGATTTTTAAAATCCACAATTTTTTTTTTTCGTAGGTGTTTAACGGCGCTTGCAACTGCATAAGGTCATATGAGTGTGCGGGATACATTAAACATTTACAGTTGGTAGGAAATCTTGAATTCTGCCCACTTGAAGACAAAATGTTAACACCTCTCTACTCTATCTGCCAAAATCTTGACTTAACACAGTGCAGCTACTTAAGAATAAACCCGGTTCTCTCCTCACGTCTTAGCTCCCTCCCCCAAACCAGAATAACCAAAGCAAAGAAAATAACGAGAGAAAATAAAAAGAAGGTAAATAAGAGCAAAGCAACCATCCCCCTCCCCCTCCCTCCTAGACAAAACAGTTAGTTTTAGTAGAGGTTTTACGGCACTCGCAACTGCATAAGGTCATATGAGCGCCAGAAGATTAGAGGTGTTACGAGAATGTCGAAAAAAAGATCCATAGAATCCCCTCCCCCAGCCACCCCCTCTCCAGTGACAAGCACATGACCGTGTCCACACTTGAGTACTCACTGGACGGGGTGGAGAGCCACTGCCCTCACACTCTTCTTGTGGTTTGTGAGGGTAACCCTCGTCCTGCCCATGGCCAAGTCCCACAGCCGAACGGTGCAGTCGTGACTGCCAGAAATTATCTGCATAAGGAAAATACACATCTCTTTTACTATATATGACATTATAAAAACATTGCTAAGCCATGAAATGAGGAAGCTGGAATCACAAAATATTTCAGAAACATAAAGAAATGATACATCCCCTTCCACTCCCACTTCTCCTCCCTTTACACAATCTCTGTTTATCATAAACGCTCAAATCCACAATATGCAGTTGAAAATTCTCTCTGCCCCCCCTTGTCACAATTTATTTCTTACAAAAGATGGCATTGCTTTGACCCAGCCTCATTCTGTCAGGACTTAGCCAGGCTGGCAGATATAAATGACACATTGATAGAAAAGGACGTACAAATAGTCATGGCTCATTTAGAAAAAAAAATGGAAGACCTGGTACATCACAAAACAGTCATTTCGAAAGGTCTTATGGTGACTCACACGAGCATTGAGCATGAAGCTGAGACCAAGCTGTCCCCGCTGTTTTAAGTAAGAAAAATTCTTAAATTATGCAAACTAAGCCCAAAAATGTGAAATTATGCGATTCTGTTAATTTTAACAAAGAATGATAAAGAAAAATAATCAGAATTTAAGCAAAAAAAGATCATATTTTGCAAAAATTGTGCGGGGCGCATAAAACCACGGGGACAGACCAAGGTAGACGTACCTGAGGCTCTGGGGCTTGACATTTGACCACCGCGACAGTGTTCTGGTGACCAGTCAAGGTGTGAACACAAGCTTTGGTACGGATGTCCCACACCTGAAGATGCATGAAGAAGACAAGAAAAAAGAGAAGCATGAGAAATTGGAAGATATCTTTGAAGCCAAAGTACAGAAGTTCCTTCCTGAAAGAAGTGTACTTGGAAGGAGAGAGCCCCTTATAATGTTTGTAAAGGAAACATGCTTTCACGTGAACAAATCCAATATTCAAACAATTTCTGGAATTACTTTCCTTGGTTCTCTCAATTTTAAAAATGCAATAATGGCATAGGATGACCATAGCTTACCCATCTTTACGTTTTATGAAAACAAAAAACAAGAAGTGGTCAATCAATCTAACTACACAAAAAATAATACCACGAGAAAGGTTCCCACTCATCAAGTAGAACATTTTATTTTTTATTCCCATGGTTTTTCTGGATTTTGAGGGGGG
>NW_004797667.1:36750-55922 GCF_000002075.1 Aplysia californica
CCCCACCCCAATTAACTCAGCGCCCAACAAGAAATCAGAAAGGATCCACTCACCCTGACAGTTCCATCTCTACCGCAAGTGGTAAGGACATCAATGGTCGGGTGAAGGTCCAAGGCATAACATGCACTCAAGTGGCCGTGGTAGTGGCGGATTGTCTGTGGAAACAAGAGACGTGAGCATTTCAATCAAGTCCAAAAACATGCCAAGAACTCTTTTCCAATGTGTACTAACATGCCGCAAGCGTGCTAATAAACGCTTTTCAAAGCTGTTATACCAGCAAGGTAGTTATATTTGTTCTGGGCAGTTAAAAGTTTTCCAAAGCATTTGGGACTAGACAGAGTACAAACTTTTTAGTAAGAGTTACAGCACTTAAAACACAGCTCATATGTACCAAAGATTAGAGGTTTAACAAGAGAGTTACATACACGAAAAAAGGAGGAGAGAACAGGAAAATAGTTGTTTGATAGGAAAGAAGGAGAAAACCAAACCAGAACACCCACACCTTGCACACAAAAAGATATGTAATCCATTCCCACATTGACAAGGTTTTTTTATAGAGTACCTCCATATTTGTGTCAAGATGAGGCCCTTTGATATAAGCTTGCAGAAAGTGTGCCTAAATTGCAACCTTGAGGGCATAAATAAGATTATCTTATCAAGAAGGGTGTGGGGACAGGCCAATATTGATAGCAACAACAACAACAACAACACAAGGACCGACAACATCAGAAAAGGTGAAGCCAAGGGACCAGCTCATCGCCTTAGGATTTTTGCAAAATAAGTTTTATGGCACTTGCAAGAGAGGTTGAATAAGTGCTGAGGATTAGAGGTGTTACTATGTTACTAGATAGTACCATACAAATAAGAGAAGGAGGAGAGATAAGGACGAAACATGTTTTGACAGGAAAGAAGGAGCGAACCATGTCAGAGCACCTGCCAACCACCCATGCATTAGGACTAGCTGCAACACCAAAATGGCATCTAAAAGAGATTTAACAGCTAGAGAAAAAAAGTATGGAATGAGCAGCCATGTATCCTACTACCTTGTTCTGTTCCAAGTCCCAGCACTTGACCATTTTATCTTCCCCGCAGGAGAAGAGATAGGGCTGTCTGGAGCTGACGGCCACACCCCGCACTGAGCTCACATGGCCGGTCAGGGTCAGCTTCAGGGTGCCAGAGGCTAAGTCCCAGATCTGGTAGACAAGACACATTATAAAGTCACAGTTTAAGGCATTATATAATAACGGCCACACAATGTCAGCAACAGATGAGGGTGAGACAAAAAACAGAAGAAAAAAAAAACCCAACACTTTATTCAACCTCTGTAGCATTATGTAAATAAAAGTTGACTTATGCTTGAGAGTAAAAAGAAACACAGTAATAATAACGGTTATATAGTGGTGGAAAAAGCAAAACAGACAAAGAAAAGCGAAAAAAAAGGGAAAGACAAGATGAACCTTCCAGTGGTGCTCCCCCCAACCACCCATACAAATGCAACACAATCAAATAAATCATCAGGATTTACGTACACAAACAAAACAGTAAATTCATACAAGCAAATCCATAACTGTAACAGCAGAACCTTGTAGATAAGAAATATGTAAGACTTGTCCTAACCAATTTTCAATTACTCGTTTTTTCATAGAGCATTGGTTTAATGCCCCACTACACAAACAGACCATTTTCAAATCAGAGAACTTTGCTACACACAAAAGCAATGACAAGAGAAGAAAGGAAGAAAGAAGACAGAGATAATACACTGAAACAAACACCACAGGAAAAATCTGAGCATTGAGGTAGACATATATATGTATGTAAATCCACAACAAGTGGGAGGTGGCATCACCTACTGGAGCCAGGTGGATCTATTTATTAACCCTTCCCCTACCCGCCCATTGGGGGATTACACAATTCAAGAGATGAGAAAATTGCACCAAAAAGTCATTGTATTTTAAATACATCAAGAACAAAAAATTTCAAATTTTACCAGATCAGGGCAATAAATGCTGAAAAGTAACAGAAGGAGCATACCACACTAGAGTGCCTACCAACCATCTATGAGAGGATGACAACATGAGAACCCCTGGGGGTAACTGGGATAAGTTATACTTATACAAGTACAAAGACCATAATATGACATTTTACCCACATTCCTGAAAAACATTTGTACTTTCTCACAACTGAAACTATTCTTTTAATGAAAAATAAAAATCCTAAACACAAATGAAATAAAAAGTGAAAATGTGTTACGAAAACAGTGTAAATATTAAACTACAAACACATGGCATCACTAAAAAAAAGCAAGAACATATTATGTCAGACCTTGATGACTCTGTCTCCTGCACCAGACACGAACCATTCATTTCCAGGTTCCACTGCCAGGCACCGCACCCAGCCAATATGACCACTGATCACCTGTTACAACAATAAATTGGAACAGATGTCTTCACAGGAATAAAAATTTCAGTTGCAATGTAATATGTCTAGGTCACACAGACCAATTCTTTTATTTTTGTTTGTTTTAATAAATGTTCTACAGCACTTGACACATAATTAGGTCACTGAAGTTCCCATGATAAGAGGTGTTACAAGAGAGTAACAATTTACAAAAACAAAACAAAAAAGAAGAAGAAATATTGGACGATAGATGTTTCATAGGAAAGAAAGAGCAAACCATACCAGAGCACCCGCAAACCACTCGCTGTAATTCTTCTTTTTTTAGCTCAGAAATCATTAAATGAAAAGATCAAATTAATTTCCTACAATACAACAAGTGCATGTATTTTTCAGCACACAGTAGACAGCATCAACTCAATTTTACCCGATAGAGTTTCCACGGAGGATGCCAGTTAGGCTTGGGCATCGTAGGAGCTTTTTTAGGCACAAGCATCTGTTGCTGTCCGATGTTCACAGCCACAAGAGCCTGGCAAAATATTGAACATCAATAGGTGATTAGGGAGTATACATCAATGGACAGTGCTGGGCAACAAGAACTGAAAACAATCTGAATACTGTCATTTAAAAAGAAACATTTGCATAGCTGCCCACCCCTCTCTGTGGCTATCCGGGACAGCCTTGCTCAAAATCAGGGACATTGACTAATTATCAGGGACACCTAGTATTTGTCAAGATAAACTTGCTGCCTTTTCAGTTTCTTTGCTTTACTTGGTCCAGAATCTGACTTAGAACTCATCGCCGAACATTTTGACGCCATCTTTTCAAACGAATGAAGAAGCCGAGGCCGCGCATGTGTAGCAGCTGACTTTGTCGAAACTGCACACCTGCCAACTCTCCCGAATTTTTCGAGAATCTCCCGAATTTTCGTCATTTTCCCAAGCAACAGAAGGCTAATTTTTCTGTTTATGAAGTATGCTTGCCAAGTTGTTATTTTCCGGGACCGTCGGTCAAAATCCGTATTTCCGAAACAACAGCGATTTTTCAAGAAAATCCGTACAAAATACGGATGGCCCGGGACAGAGCGCAGCTATGCATTTGGCACTCGCAACTGCATAAGGTCCTATGAGCGCCAAGGGGTGGGTGTCAACAGAAGAGTCTTTACAGGGAATCAGACTTAGACTGCTCACCTCTCTAGCTTCAACAGCACAAGGTCTGCTTACACTATCAAGACACCCCGGAAAAAAGCAGGTCACAAGAGAGTGACAAACATACAAAAGAAGTAGAGAAAATTACAATAGTAAGGATCAGGAAAGAAAAAGCAGCAGTTCCGCGTTGTAGATCAGGCACAGTTATGAGCGTGACATGAGTCAGCCCATTTACAATTCTACTATGCTTGAATGAGAAATGTCCCCCCTTTGGGAATGGCCTAAAGACACTACAGTCAGTGGCACTGCCGAGGGGTATTTGACATATGTACACAAATTTAACAGGAGTTTTGTTTTACAGCACTTGCAACACAAAAAGGTCATGAGAGTTATTTTATGTTCTTATCAGAGAGAACTATGAAGAGCTCTTTGACACCCTGAGAATTTGGGAGAGAAAAAATTGGGAAACAGTAAAACAATAAAAGCTATCAGCTGACCACATCAAAACAGACCAAATGGGAACCAAACCGGGTGCTTTGATCTGAAAGCAAAAAAAAAAAAAAACCACATTTCAAGTCTCTGGTACCCAACTAAAATCATTAAAAACTTTTTTTAAGTGAGAAAGCTTAATTACCATACCCTGTTATTTGGATCTGATCTGTCCATGTTGCCCCCAGCTCCAGGGCCTCCTAACCTGTTAAAAAAAAGTAACAGAAGCAAGCATTTTAATTCAATGTGCATAAAGAAATCGGAGAAAAAAAAAGTGCACATGCAAAAAAGTATCCTAATCTTCTTCCATGGAGTGTCAAGGACACGTGTTGTAGGTTCAAAGATGAAAGAAATGTAAATAGAAGTGTGATGAAAGAGCTCTAGGAGGGCTTCTTGTTGTCAGAGGAAAAAAAAACCAAAGGTGAGGAGGGGGTTTGGGGAAGGGGTAGGGGAGAGGGAAGGGGGAGGGTTTGTAAAGATGGGTTGTCTGCTTGACTCTTACAAAAACAAAAGAAACTGACAGGATGTGTCATAAGTCTTTTGATCACCACATGCCATGCCCAACAGCAGCTGATTGTTTCCAACAATGATCCATTATTTCTATTCTCTCACTGGGCTGAGCCATCATAAACAAACTCAAATTACAGGGACTTTTTAACACCTTGTCAAACTAAAGTTTGCCATAACTCTCTGGCTTTTGTACAACTGCTTTTCTAAGGGCAAAGTGACACTGAATGACTACAAGGGCTCTGTGCACAGAGAAAGCTTAAAGGTGACATAGACTGCTGGGACCTCATTGTTTTTTAGGGTAACCAAACAGCAAATAATTTTTTTGAAATAGGAATAAAGGTGCAAGAATCATATTTTCATGAAATTAAAAAAACAAAAAACAAAAAACAAAAAAACCCACTAATGATTCTTCCAAATTCGTAACAATGGGCAGCCCTGTTTTAATTATCAAAATTTTCCCTAATAAGTAAAAGCATTCATCAGATACAAAAATTAAAGCAGTGTAATACTGAAGGAAAATTTGCCTTCTGCTGTCTCCTTACCTCATGTGATCCAGACCGTCACCTGATATATGAAGAAAAAAATATAAATGTAATGAATGTAAAAACAAACACAAATCAGTAAAATGCACCAATAATAATGTGCAGTATTAACATATGAAACCAGACAATCTTTTCGTAATATACTACCAATTTTGGGGTTATTCTTGCTTAGATTTAAAATTGTCTGTCATGAATGTGATCTTGAATGTCCTGAAGATGAACCTATTAAGTTTCTGTCTAATTAAAGGATGAAAAATTGCCTTCTGTAGTAACTATTGTAACATATCAAGGTCTCAAAATGACCACATCACAAACCCTCAATACATGAGTTTCTCCCCATTTGCAAAACTTACCGATACATGAAACTCTTTTCAATCAATGGTCTTGATCAAACTTTTATTTTGAAAAATAGCTGGAGGAAGTCAATTACTCCCAAGTTCAAAAGTCATGAGCTGGGGTCCATGAACAATTAAATGTGTTTTTAAAAATAGCCCATAGCAGTCTTCTTTCTCAGCCCTCATAAAAACATCTTTTCAGTGTAATTCTTTTACAGATTATTTTGAGCTGTACACTGCAGTAGAGAAAACTTCAGTACAACAGATAACCAACTCACCTGTAGCTGCCCCATTATGTTGCATGTCACCACCTCCTTGAGAAAAAAATGTTACAAAATATGAATACAAAAATAACAGAGGAGATTGGTGACAATATGGAGAAAAAAATTGACTAAGGAAAAGAGAATAGTACTATTTCCAAATGTTATGTCCGCATAATATACATTCATATTTGTACAGTGCAAAATTATAAACTTAATATCTCAACTCGATGCAAATGGACAAATGTGTTAAAAAATTCATACATATGAAAATTATCACTACATGTAAAATAAGTTCTAGTACTGGTGCAATGCAAACAAAATAAACAACCTTCATTTGACTTTCTGAATCAAATAAGACGCTTTTATAGACACTCCTATCCAAAAGTTTTTTTAAATCAATGACAATGATGAAGATATCAGAATGAACCAACATAAAAGTCAAAGAAATAGAGGTAAATTTCGTCACCATAACTGTGGCAAACATAGAAAGATCTTTTAACCTTCTAACTTCTATCGTATTAATCAATAGATTTCACCCTACTAAGACATGTTATAGTTAAAACACTTTTTTACGCAGGTTTTGAATAAGAATATATCAAAGGTAACGCTCTATCATTTCCAGTACCTGCTTGCTGTAGCTGTTTGGCCCGAGCTTCACGTTTCGCTGCCTCTTTCACTGCTCCATACTCATCTTGAATTTTTGCAAGACATTTTACTTTTTCACTGGGTGGGAGGGAATATAATGTACAACGATAAAGATCAAAGATTCATGAGTTCAATCACCAACTCTTCGAGTCTAAAAGTGAAACTGAGTAAATAAAGAACATGAATCACTTACTCTAAATGAGACTCAAATTTTTTTATAAACTCTAGACCTGAGCAAAGAATCTATGCAGAAAAAGAACAGCTTTGTCAAAACGGAGAGCCATGAATTTTGTCTTCTGAATGTATCTACAAGGTAAGACAGTGCTTCGTTCAGGTTCCTGTGAATTGACAATTCAGTTTTAGCAACTGTAACATCTGACAAAACATTACAGGTATTTTTTCATTAAAGAGGAAAACACAATAAAAGCACAAAAATTATCACACACACACAAAATCTAAAACAATGTCCCGAACCTCTGATCATCTTTGAGAGGTGCGTTGCCCTGATCAGACAGGAACATGTCATGTGTCCGTTTCAGAGACCGGAACACAAGGGTGTGAACGGAATGCTTCTGTACCTCCTGTGACATTACAAGAAAGAAAAAGAATAAACAAATTTAATAAACAATAATTATAATTATAAATGATAAGATTTAATTGTAATTGTGTAGCCCATGTGAATATTGTACTCTGCTTCATGCTCTATGTGCTTTAAAATTATTACTACCCCAGCAGACCCTAGAATTTTCAGAAATATTCTTTGCATCCCAGGAAGCATATATATAGTGCAAGCAGTCGATCAAGCATTCAAACTCAAAGAAGATGACCAGATCGTCTACCATCCATAGCATTCCCCCTTTGGGGAAGTGAGGAAAATTTGTGTGAAGTGCTTTTCATAAGGAGACGTTGTCTAGCTCCTGAAGGGATTCAACCCGATAACCTTACAGTTGAGACTGAGAGACAGAGAGTAGAGTCTAACCATTAGACCACTAAATGCCATAAAAACACCTAGACTTTTGATCTTTTTTAGAAGTCATGTCAGACTATCAGGTATCCTTATCAATGTTAGAAGAAAGCATGAGAAACAGGTGGGAAGTCTTTTTTTTCTGATTTACATACATATATTAGCTATGATTGATTACTAATTAGGCCTAATTTCTTTAACACTTTTGTTATAATGACAAAGTGGTTGAACTAGGGCTAAACAAGCAGATTTCTCAAACCAACAAAAATTTCCAAATGATTCCTGAATGATACCAAAACAAAAACAAGGTTTTTGCCAGAGACCTTACCCAGACCTGCCAATCTATGAAACCTCAAAACCAGAATCTCAGGGGGAAAAAACTGGGATGGAGTGAAAAAAAAAATCAGGATCAACTGCAATTCACCAAGGTGACTGCCAGACTGACTTTCAGGGGAGTCCATACATATATATATAATATGCTTTTTGTGTGTGTTTGTGTGTGTGTGTGTGTGTGTCTGTGTGAGTGTGTGTGTATTATTTTTTTGATCCTGAAGCATCATGTCAAGCACTCATAGTCCATGTGTCTAACCCCCCCCCCCCCAAAAAAAAAAAAAAAAAAAAAAAAACAACCACCAAACCAATAAATCCCAAAAGACACTTCAACCAGTGTGCATAAACTTAAGTCGACCCCGTCAACGGATGGTCCCCGAAACACGCGGAACTCGCACTCCGAAGTCAAGTCACGTGATGCGAACCCTCGATTGAAACAGTCTTACTGACGGGCTCGGCATACCAGGGGCCATAGCGGGTCGGGCGGGTCCAGTCGATCCCCCGACTCGTCGCCTGAAAACAAACGTGATCGTTTTTGAGGTGACGAGTCGGGCACCATCAGCTTGTGCCATGATAGACCTCAATCTGGCAAGCAAACCGACCCGAGCCGATCCCCCAATGGGCACCCAAACACTCGGACAAGCGACAGTCGTTCTAGAGTAACGACAACAGCCGACCGACCAAATATACCAACAAACCTCTTATCCCTTCATTGCGTTCAGACAGAAGCGACGACAACGGTCGAGTATTATTTTAGTCTGAGCAGTTAGTTGTGTAGGGGTTAGAACTATTGTCGCTCGTCCGAGAGTTTGATGTGAACACGCGGTTACTAGACCCCAGACAAAGCTTATTTTCAAAGTAACAGTAGAACTATACGAATATTATGGATTATTTGTATGTCGCAATTGTAACAGTTATAAGGCTATCATCGTAGAATTCTGAGTGCATAATATTCGAAGAGACACTCTGACTCCTCCTTGCGGGGGAGGCAGAGTGTTTCCTAGGTTGCCGTCCTGGATTGGACGGTGGTCTAGTGGGGGATTTGGATGAGTGACAGACTCCGCCCTTGCCGGGGTCAGGCCGGGGAGGGGGTCGGAGATGTCATCCTCCATTGGTAGTGGGGGGGGGGGGGAATGGAGGGGGAGGTGGAGCAGACAGAGGGGGCTGGGAAGGGTGCTGGGGAGTGGGGGGAGGGAATACCTCACACCCCATCAGAGAGATGGGTTATTCTAATCTTTCGGGCACACAACATGTTACAATGCCAATGGTTAAATGATAAAGAATTATGACTTTGTGCGTAATTTTAATAACCCAGAATTAGAGCTTGTATGCCAGTAATCCTGAAAAGGCCAAATTTAAATACAAATAGATCTAGATCTAACTTCTACATCTAGAGATAACTAGTGATGGAAGATTTCAAAAGTGACACTGATGATGATGATCTAGCAGTGATAAAAAATTTTTAGATAATGAATCACTAAGAAAAGTCCCTCATGTGTTCATTACAGAAACAAAGATCTGAACGAAATCATGGGACGACCAAGAAAGACTGGAGAAAAGGAGACAAAAACTCCCAAAAGAGACAAAAAGTTACACGACCCAAAAATGATTCTGCAGGCAATTGAAAGTGTAAAAACAGGTCAAAGGACTCAAAGACATGCTGCTAAAACATTTAATATTCTATTTTCCACTCTTAACGACAAAATAGTGGGCAAGACACCTCTGGCGCTTATAAAGGTGTGCCTTCTTTTTCTTGAAGAAGAGGACAAACTAGTAAAGTTTACATTGGACCGGGCTAAAAGTGGATTCGGCCTGATGACTAATGATATTCGGAGAACTGCCCAAGCCATCATCGATTTGCGGCAGTCACCAGAGAAAGACAACAGGAACGTAAACATGCCATCTGTGGCCTGGGTGTACCGGCTGTTTGAGAGACACCCTAAGCTCACCCTGAGGTTGACCAGGGGCCTTGGGAAGGAACGGGCGACAGTGACACGCCAGGCCATATCGAAATGGTTCAAGGAGCTGAGAGAACATATATCGTGGCCATGGACCCTACTCTTCTGGAGGATGGAAGCCGCATTTACAACGCTGATGAGAGCGGCTTTGCCTTTGACGTCAAAGGCAGGAAGGTGGCAGCATTCAAGGAAACCAAGCATGTGTATAATCTGACGTCGAACACGAAGACAATGGCAATGATGGCATTGAAGCTTTATCCGGGCCTAGGCCTGTCTACCCCTTATCGAGGAAGTGGACTCAACCAATACGCCAAGGGCGAACAAATCCTGGCAAGTAATAGGGGTGGTACTTCCCACCCCTTATCGAAGAAATGGACTCAACCAATCCGCCTAAGACGAGCAAGTCCAAGCAAGTAGTAGGGGTGGTAGGTGTATTTGAATTCAAACAAACTAAAAACACTAAATTAATAAGAAACATGCTAATTTTTAGCATTTCTTTAGACATTGGTTCACTGAGTCTTTACTCAATGTTTGTAGATCTACTGTGCGTTAAAATAATTGTATCTTTTGATTCAGGGATAGATCTATTTTGCTAGGTCACGCAAGACTTGAACTTGCTCAGTTCTAAATACTTGGTCTCAAACACTACTTGATGGGCACGAGAATTTCAAGTCTGAAATCCAAGTCCAAGTCCTTCCCAGGCCTAACCAGTATTCTCGGGCAAGGCAGACGGGAGATAGAGAGGCTTTAAGACGACATAGCCATTTTCGTCCAAATTTTGACCGAAAGGTAATATTATTACTCTAGATCTCGATGTAGATCTAGGCTCAAATAAGGGATGTGGGAACTACCGAAAAAGCACCGATAGATCTACCGAATATTTAGGCCTCTTTGAACATCCAACCAAACCACCACGTTCCGGCAGGTGGTCTGCTAATCTTCAATTTTACCAATATTTAAATCAGTATCGATATCTAGTACTCTGTGTGGATAATGCCAAGTCTAAACAGACGGGACCCAGATTCTTTAAGTCAAGTTGTACCGAAACGTCATTCCCATTCATGATTCTAGAATTATTATCGATACCGAAGTGTATACAGACCCGGTAACCGGGAACAAAGTCGCGAAGTATACAGACCCGGTAGGGATATTCTTTTGTAATTTCGGAAAGTTTCAGCGCCCAGACCCGGTAGTGTGTGTGTGTGTGTGTGTGTGTGTGTGTGTGTGTGTGTGTGTGTGTGTGTGTGTGTGTGTGTGTGTGTGTGTGTGTGTGAGAGAGAGAGAGAGAGAGAGAGAGAGAGAGAGAGAGAGAGAGAGAGAGAGAGAGAGAGAGAGAGAGAGAGAGAAGGGGGAAGTGCTAGCCAAATGTATGACATGCCCCAGTTGGCAGGAGGGAACGAGCGAAAGATAGAGTGGGAAATAGGTGGGGAGAAAGAAAGACAGAGACAAACAAAGAAAAAGCACGGCATACAAACATCGCTCTTTTAGTTGGCTCGGCGATGTAGTGACCGGGTCACGGTGGGCCGGTCACCCAGAGGTCACTAACCCGACCTCCCGCTACCTGCGTCGGTAGCCGGTGAAATGAATTTTTCAACACATGTTTTATCGTCTTACACAAACCAAAAATATCATACATTAACAGGGGCGAAGGCTGACTTGTTTGACAGAGTAATCAAAGTTAAACGGAACCAGATATTATGGCCTGGAGATATCACACAAGAATCTTACTCGTGGCGGCGACTCTTAACTCTTAAGTTGTGTGAATGAAAACAAATCCGGAATTCAACCGCCAAAATAATCCGGAAAGTATCTCATTAAATATCAATTCCAATTAAAATTAAATTTAAATTTAGAAGTGAATACACAAACCCAAAGCAAGGAAGCAGAGATGTAAGTACTAGATCTATAATATGTTATAGAGATACCAAGGAGTCTAACTCCTTGGTAGAATATGACAATTATCATTTTTTTTACAATTTTACTTTTGTCTGTTTTTGTCTAGCTTTTCGTGGCCAGGAGTCGGTGTCATAATCGAGGTCACGATCTGATTATAGGACGTTAAAAAGTCGAGGAAAAAAAACAAGCACTCGCAGCAGTAAAGAGATGATTAGGAGCTAGTTCCCCTCATATATGTAAGGTAGACTCGACCAGTGTAATAGTTCACTTACATAATTAGGGCTTACGACTGATTATAACTGTGACCCGAAAGGGGTGAACAGGGTATATATGTGGCAATGAAACAGTATTGACTGCTATGCACGTATTCCGTTCAACTCTATAGGTAGACTCTTCCAGCCCCACTTTAAGCTTATTTAATCAAAGCTTGTGACTGCTTATGGAGTGGCCCAAGAGGGGTGAGTAGGCTATTTCTGTGGCAGTGAAACCGTTTTGAATGTTAGGCGTACTCTTCATTGTTGATTATAAAAGTCTTTTTGCATATTCAATTTATAAGGTTTACGTTTATGGGTGAATTTGACTGCTACAATGTTTCAAAATTAGGAAAGGAAGCAGTGATTATTTGATTATATAGACGCTTCGCCACTGTACATTAACACAAGTTTGTTCTTTAGAGAAAGCAACTAAACTTCTTTATTGGTACGAAATAGCAATACCATGGCTGCTCACATTTTGGAGTTAGATGCTCTTAAAATATATGTCTATTTATAGTTAGTCAAAACAACAAACACATATTGAGTGGCTAAAAACTTATAAGCCTAACGATAAATATTTACAAAACTGCTACGTAAGACAGGAAAATGTGTTCAGAAATTGACTCACTCAAAATTTTGTTTCCAGCACTAACACGGAACTTATCATGAGCATGATAGCTAAAATGTTTCCCTGCATTCATGACTTTTTGTATCCAATGGAATGTGTACCCTCCTGAATAATGATATACTGACGTATCTTCAATATATACAGCACTGATTTCTTTTCACAAAATGAACATGTACAGAATAAAAGTATAAATTTATACAATTTTTCTTTCTAGCGGCACGCAATGAGGGAGCTATTTCAAGGAGATGCGACACAAAAATAAAACGCATTATGTCTATCTGGTTTGGGATCCTTCGTGCTCTGGCTTCCAGTTTTGAGATCCCTTGGTGGCTGCTTTCTGTGTCCTATTCTCCTAAAAGCCCGAGAGCAAACATGTGTTGTTGTATGTGTGGAATACAGTGTTGCTATGATATATATATGTGTTGCTTTGGGATAACTTTGCGGGGAAATAGTGTGTGAATGCGGCCATGTAATTGTCGATTGCTACGGAGATTTCTGGAAGTGAAAATTGTTTGACTGGTTTGAGATTTGGTATTGCAGTGTGAACATGGCTAAATCTTTCATTGAGAAGATTGAATATTGCTTCCAGTCCACTTGCTTTCTCAATTTTTGCAGTTTCACGGGAGTATTTTCTTGTTTTTGTATAAATTGTGTTTGTTAGTTCCTTGCATACATGGGGAAGGAGGGAGGTACGATTGTATCTTTCTTTGTATGCAGCCACCCAAGCGGTGCCGACAAAACGGAGAAGGAATTCACATTTATGCTATTGTCAAACGCACACCACATGTTCCTACTAGTGTCAACAGCTTTTTTGCGGCATGAATAGACGTGACGTAACACCATATCTCCTTTTGACAGTTGAAATCGCTGTAAAACACTTGACACAAATGTTAGACGGAATATGACTGTTCATCTTCGTCCCTTACATCAATCCCGTAAATCAAGAGAATATCTCCTGCCATTGTCTTACATAATCGGGGCTTTCTGTACTTTTTTTGTTTGACAGTTAAATTTAAACGCCAACACACCCGACAAAGTTCATTCAGAGACTCTATGCCTCTCATATATGTGTGACCCATTGCAGTTTAACAATTTTTACTAAGGAACACAATTCACTAACTGATTGCCAGTCACTGCAAAGTGCTGGAGAAAACAAAATTCACATCATTAGAAAATATAATTTGATGGCTATCTCACCGCGCAAACAGAAATAAACACCAATGTTTCATTTTCGAATGATTTGTAATTAAGTTTGAAGAGATCACATTATTAACAGCGCTTCCGATCACTTAACACTCACAATTTAAAACTGTATTCCCAAACGAATCAATGAAAACTGTTGAAACTTTCACAACATACCAAGAAGACATAGACGAAGCGAAATTGGTGAAGAAGTAGATTCTAGGGGTAGAGTGAGCATCATTTTACGGCTCATGAAATTAGGTGAAGAAATGCGTTCTGATAAGGACAAGATAGGACAGCGCTGTGCACAAGTTGACCCCAGTCAATCCCCGACTTGACGCGTGAAATTGCAGGTCACCTGCCGGTGATTTATGACCTACCGCGGGGGCCCGGACTAACTAAAAGATCGCTGAGACGGAATTTTGGACGCCGTGAAAGAGAAAGTGAGCGATACACACACACACACATAGATAGAGAGAGAGGAGAGAGAGAGGGAGGGAGGGAGGGAGAGAGAGAGAGAGAGGGAGGGAGGGAGGGACAGAGAGAGAGAGAGAGAGAGAGAGAGAGAGAGAGAGAGAGAGAGAGAGAGAGAGAGAGAGAGAGAGAGAGAGAGAGAGAGAGAGAGAGAGAGAGAGAGAGAGAGAGAGACTGTTCAATTTAAATTATGACATTGTTCTTTTCTTCAAATTGTGATTCCTCCAACTCCAAAACGAAGGAAAAACGATAGTTCATCGAAAAGACATCCGCAATCTTCATTTAGATCTACATCTAGATCTAGAATCTAGGCTAGCCTCGAAACACATGCGATTAAACGTAGAAAGACGCAAACTATTTTTAGGCAAGGCGTCCATCTTGTTTGACGTCAGACCAGGATACCCCTCCGATCACGTGACTACATCTAAGTATAGCCAACCGCATGGCACCAAAGATGGAAGTGTCTATGTTATATCATGCTTAATTTACACCTTTTTCTCTCAAGTTCTGATGGCTGAATAGACAGCGCGTCTGCTTTTGAAGTCGTGCAATGATTTCTGGAGCGGTTCGATCCCGGTCCCAGACAGTTTGTTTTTTTCCTCTTCTCCTCCTCCCGACTGACCAACATTATAGGCCTAATTTGTAGAGGTGCTTTGAAGTTATTGTTAGTTCTTTTTAAAAATATATTAGTGATTGGAAGTGGCTATCCTCATCCGGGGTGAGAATAAAAATACGATCTACCTCTCACCCCTGGTGAGACTTGCCAGCGTTGGCTATTCTCACCCGGTGTGAAACAAGACCTGTTTTTCCTAATTTCGGAATACTATCTATCGGTATGGATGATCAAATTGATAAAAGCAAAGAAAAAATTACGTTATTGCACAAAAGTAAGCTAATTTGATCGCTTACAAAGATGCTATGGCTATTTCACTTTTCGAATCGAGGCGAACTATGCGGGTCGCCATTTTGTTTTGCCCGGAAGTTCTCGTGCAAGATCTACTCCTCCCCTCTCTCTCTCTCTCTTTCTGAATACTGTCTACCGGTTTGGACGATCAAATTGACCAAAACACAGTTAAAAAATGATGTTAAAACACAAAAGTAAATTAATTTGGTTGTCTACAAAGATGCTACGGCTATTTAACTTTCAGAATCGAGCCGAACTACGCGGGTCGCCATTTTGTTTTGCCCAGAAGTTCTCGCGCTAGGCCTACCCTCTCTCTCTCTCTTTCTCCACTGCCCACAGACAAAATTGGACGCTTTTAGGCTAACAGTAGTAATGGAACATTTGTTCACGGCACAGAATTCTACAATTTTGTTATCACAGTGTAGAATTTTGTGGTTCAGGGTGAACGCTACACTGGTTGACCTAGACTATAACAGTGAATGCACACCGGGTGAGAATAGCCAAAAGACTCGCCTGCGCTAGTCTCACCCGGGATAAGAACAGAGGTGGCCTTAGTGATTAAAAATGCAGGAGGGGGGGTAGATCTAGATTTTTCTAGATCTAGATTTAGATATCAAGATCTAATCCTCCTGCGTCTTTACCGTACTTTACGGCAATTTTCGTGCAGTCTTCCATCATGTCCAAGTAGGCCTACTACCTAGATCTAGAATCTAGAAGGAAGAGGCTAGCCGTACTTATTCTTAATATGATGGCTAGACTGACCATATATACATCTCACATTAGTGTGCATAAAATGTGAGGCATTAGTATTTATTCCTCCAAAACTTATGTTAAATATAGGATGTGGAACCTGCATTAGCAGTTTCAGACCCAGTGTCAGCTTTACAATCTTGAGTTTGTAAATTTTTTGCCAAAAATGTTCGTTTTTTTGTGATTCCTGGACTGTCATTTTGAGCACACCAATGCAAACTTCCAAGAATGTCCAAAATCTAGTATTTTTGGGTTCTTTTAACCTGCGCTTTGATTCTATGCTATTTGTGATCGCAAAAGGTTCACTTGCTCAAGAAATCGGTTTATTTGTTTGCAAATAAACGAATAATTCGGATCCCTTGTGCGTCAGTGGTGTCGTCATGGACTAGGTGTTTCAGAAAACACCATTATTTTTCAGTAGAATCACCACAGCTGGTTAAATCTTTTTTGATTTTCGTCGTTTATCCAATAGTTCGAAAGCTGTGATGCGCGAAAGGAACATCGGGTTCCTAGATCTACGATTTCGGTCGGCTGTTTAACATTCGCCGTTAATGGCGTCACTTTGCGACGTACCGGAAGTCCGAATTTTAGCCTACTTTTGTTTTGAACGGATCATCAACAGTGCCTGGATATCATTGTTTTCTTGAGTGACTTCCCCTTACCCGCTTCCCCAGAACAGCGGAAGCAACGGGGGAAAGAGAAAAACGAAAGTAGTCATTGCCGTCACCCTCCGGTTACGCACAAGAATCTTGCGTTGAATGTGACGTACTGGACTGTTTTGCGTGTTTTTAGGCTACCCTATTGAATATTTTAGTGAAATTGCGGTGTTTACATTGGATTCCTGGAACAAGAGTGTGATGTGTGAACAAACTTTGAGAGATGGATCATTTCTGTGGTTATAGATTTAGCTTTTACTTTTGTGCTTAGTGATGACGTTTGGGGTGTCGTCATGCAGCCGTACAAGACTGACTGACGTACTAGAAATTACATTGTCCTAAGAGCAAACATTTTTTATGTCATGTGTGCTCTTTTTACTCAAACAAATAGACAAACATGTCCTTGTTTATCTGTCTAACTCAAAAGTACACATTTGTTCTTTGTTGGCATGATTTATAAGCCTTTTTCCAATACTCATTGTGTCATTGTGTCATCATTGTCATGTGTACAAGTAATATTTTTCATAATAATTGCTATTATCAATATAAGTTTTCAACATATATTTCATAATGCAAGATTCATTTAGAAACAAAATACGCCTTTATTGATCTGTGTATCTCATAGTGCAAATTTGTTCTTTGTAGGCATGATTTTACCTTTTCCCAGTTGTTTTTGTCATCACTGTTATGTACGAGTACTGTTTGTCATAATTAGCAACGTAATTGTGATTGTCTACTGTCTTTGATATGACCTGATATCTGTTTCAAAGCAAAAGAAACCTCTCCTGGGTTTTTTTAAAATTCTTAAAGTGTGTATTTCTCTCTCTCTGGAGGCATGACTTTGTCTTTTCCTGTACATTGTGTCATCATTGTATGTACAAGTCATGTTTGTCATCACTGTTCACAAGTCAGCCCATTGATTTTGTGCTTTTGCCTCATATTAGTTAAAAAATTGTTTTACACACACATGTTTTTCTGGTGCTGAAGCTTTGATAAAACTGTATTTGTACAGCCTTTCACTATTGACTAATGTGATGTGTTGTCAATGATATGTCCAATGTGTGTATCCTTTCTTGTACATAACAATGATGACATGTTCTGTGACAACTCAATTAAAATAGATTGTACACGAGTTGCACAAAAGGAAAAATGGGGAACTGGTCGCGCTTAGGTTAGGGCACGGTCACGCCAAGGGCCGATGTCTCTAGATTCTAGATAGGAGGAAGAACTTCCGTAACGAGCGACCACCCCTTCAAACACAAATAAAGAAGAGGCCTAGATCTAGACCTAACCCTACCCCTAACCCTACCCTTACCCCTACCCCAAGCCCTCAATTCTGCTCTGTCTCATAGTGGAAGCTCATTACGGAAGTCCTCCCTCTAGATATCTAATCTATTCTAGGAAATCCGAAATGTTACCGAAAACACGTCGTTCCATGTGGGTATCCCTCGAAACTAGATCAACGATTTATGTCTGTATTCTAGATCTAGATTAGGTCTACCCTGAGCCAAGAGGGCGCTGAAACTTTCCGAAATCACAAAAGAGTTCCCCTACCGGGTCTACTTTACTTTTTGTGACTTTGTTCCCGGTTACCGGGTCTGTATCAGACGCTCCCTATCGATAATTGATCCCTTCCTTTAAAAAACAAGTAAGCTAATGCTGTGAACGCAGATCTATACTCATATCTAACATTTTAAGAATGTATAAACATCAGTGTATCTTACCTCCGAAGACATATCCAAATGGTGTTATTCTATCATAAGAAATGCGTTGAAAAACAGTAGGCCTATGCAGGACTTGCCAACTTTCAGTCGTATAAACACCGACACATTCGAGGGGAGTAACTCTGCCGTCTGCCGTCTGCTGTCTTTTCTTCTTCAATTTTCTTCTTCTTCGTCTTCTTCTTTTCCCGTTTATTATTATTATTACATGTACATGTATAATTATTATTATTATTATTATTATTATTATTATTATTATTATTATTATTATTATCATTATTTAAGTGTTGTTATTGTTGTTGTTGCTGCTGCTCCTGCTGTTGTTATTGTTTGTTTGGTAAATGTCTTGGTACTCGCAACAGCATAAGATCAAATGGGTGCACTGAAAACAATCTAACATTTATTAGGCATCTCAGTTTGGTTGGAATTTGGAGTTTTGCCTGGGTGGCAGCCGAAGCCTACTCTTATCGATTTTCGGACCACCAAGGGATCTTAACGAGCGAAACTTGCACACTGGACCTCCGAGTTTGTTCGCCCCCATCGGAGAAGGCTTGGTGTTAGATCTTACCTATCATGAGATCAGGGGTGTGGTTGAAAGACAGCAGTAAGAAAGAGCCATGGAGTATTAGTAGAGAAAAGCTGCTGTCTGCAGAAAGAGTCAGGAGTCAGGAGTCCGGAATATGAGGCAAAGTGGATATATATTGTATCATTATTATCATTAATTATTATTATTAATTATTAATTATTCTCCTGGAGAAGATGTTTCAGTGCATTGGGCCTCAGCCATTGCTTTGTAGTCCAGTCCCAATGTGGTCTGGAAAATGGCTCGGAACAAACAGTCTGCAACAACGTTCTCCTTCCCTGAAATGTGCCGTATGTCCGTGGTAAATTCTGAGATGAATGTCTGGTGACGTTGCTGGCGAACTGACCAGGGTGGGGATAACTTGGACATATTATAGTATAGCGTCCACCTGAGGTTTATGATCGGTGAATGCTGTGAAGCACCTACCCTCAAGCAAAAATTGGAAGCGACAGACGGCAAGATCATCATCATTGCCTTTCTCACCCTGCACCAGGGTATAGGCCACGGACAAACACCCTCCACTTTTCTCTATCCTGGGCTAGCCTC
>NW_004797667.1:56045-60238 GCF_000002075.1 Aplysia californica
TAGAGTCTAGATTTAGATCTAGATTTAGATATCAAGATCTAATCCTCCTGCGTCTTTACCGTACTTTACGGCAATTTTCGTGCAGTCTTCCATCATGTCCAAGTAGGCCAACTATCTAGATCTAGAATCTAGAAGGAAGAGGCTAGCCGTACTTAATGACTTATTAATATGATGGCTAGACTGACCATATATACATCACATTAGTGTGCATAAAATGTGATGCATTAGTATTTATTACTCCAAAACTTATAATAAATATGTTAAATATAGGATGTAGAACCTGCATTACCAGTTTCAGACCCAGTGTCAGCTTTACAATCTTGAGTTTGTAAAGAACTGGACTGTCATTTTGAGCACACCAATGCAAACTTCCAAGAATGTCCAAAATTTAGTATTTTTGGGTGGGTTTTTTTAACCTGCGCTTTGATTCTATGCTATTTGTGATCGCAAAAGGTTCACTTGCTCAAGAAATCGGTTTCTTTGTTTGCAAAAACGAATATATAATTCGGATCCCTTGTGCGTCAGTGGTGTCGTCATGGACTAGGTGTTTCAGAAAACACCATTATTTTTCAGTAGAATCCCCACAGCTGGCTAAATCTTTTTTATTTTCGTCGTTTATTCAATAGTTCGAAAGCCGTGATGCGCGAAAGGAACATCGGGTTCCTAGATCTACGATTTCGGTCTGCTGTTTAACATTCGCCGTTAATGGCGTCACTTTGCGACGTACCGGAAGTCCGAATTTTAGCCTACTTTTGTTTTGAACGGATCAGATCAACAGTGCCTGGATATAATTGTTTTCTTGAGTGACTTCCCCTTACCCGCTTCCCCAGAACAGCGGAAGCAACGGGGAAAGAGAATTTAAAAACGAAAGTAATCATTGCCGTCACCCTCCGGTTACGCACAAGAATCTCGCGTTGAATGTGACGTACTGGACTGTTTTGCGTGTTTTTAGGCTACCCTATTGAATATTTTAGTGAAATTGCGGTGTTTACATTGGATTCCTGGAACAAGAGTATGATGTGTGAACAAACTTCGAGAGATGGATCATTTCTGTGGTTATAGATTTAGCTTTTACTTTTGTGCTTAGTGATGATGTTTGGGGTGTCGTCATGCAGCCGTACAAGACTGACTGACGTACTAGAAATTACATTTTGTCCTAAGAGCAAACATTTTTTATGTCATGTGTGCTCTTTATACTCAAACAAATAGACAAACATGTCCTTGTTTATCTGTCTAACTCAAAAGTACACATTTGTTCTTTGTTGGCATGATTTATATAAGCCTTTTTCCAATACATTGTGTCATTGTGTCATCATTGTCATGTACAAGTAACATTTTTCATAATTGCTATATATATCAATAAGTTTTCAACATATATTTCATGGAAGAGGCTAGCCGTACTTAATGACGGCTAGACTGGCACTCTAGCCGTACTTAAGTACGGGTAGACTCGCAGTCTAGCCGTACTTATTCTTATATGATGGCTAGACTGACCATTTACAAAAAATAGGCCTACTGAATTGTAAATATACATTTTTAGTGTGCAGTACCTAAAGTATTTGTGTATTTGAGACGAAACCAGGTGCCTTAATGACAGTGCATGTATTTTAAACCTCCTGTTTTCTAATGTTAATTAATAGGGCCTAAGACCCTAAGATAAGTACGGCTAGACTGGCAGTCTAGCCGTACTTAAGTACGGGTAGACAGCCAGGCTAGCCGTACTTAAGGACGGCTAGACTGTCAGGCTAGCCGTACTTAATATTGATGGCTGAATTGTAAATGAAATTTTTAGTTTGCAATGCCTAAAGTATTTGTATTTCAGACAAAACCAAAAGTTACATTACTGACTTGCATGTATTTGAACCTGAATAATTACTAGATCTAGATCTAATGAGACTTGTGTACTTAACAGGCTTGAGTCGATATGGCCAAACCTAGATCTAAGTACGGCTAGACTGGCAGTCTAGCCGTACTTAAGTACGGCTAGACTCTCAGTCTAGCCGTACTTAAGTACGGCTAGCCACTTCGATATTTCATTAGAAACAAAATACGCCTTTATTGATCTGTGTATCTCATAGTGCAAATTTGTTCTTTGTAGGCATGATTTTACCTTTTCCCAGTATGTTTTTGTCATCACTGTTATCATGTACGAGTACTGTTTGTCATAATTAGCAACGTAATTGTGATTGTCTACTGTATTTGATATGACCTGATATCAGTTTCAAAGCAAAAGAAACCTCTCCTGGGTTGTTTTTTTATTCTTAAAGTGTGTATTTCTCTCTGGAGGCATGACTTTGTCTTTTCCTGTACATTGTGTCATCATTGTATGTACAAGTCATGTTTGTCATCACTGTTCACAAGTCAGCCCATTGATTTTGTGCTTTTGCCTCATATTAGTTAAAAAATTGTTTTACACATGTGTTTTTCTGGTGCTGAAGCTTTGATAACTGTATTTGTACAGCCTTTCACTATTGTGATGTGTTGTCAATGATATGTCCAATGACCAATGTGTATCCTTTCTTGTACATAACAATGATGACATGTTCTGTGACAACTCAATTAAAATAGATTGTACACGAGTTGCACAAAAGGAAAAATGGGGAACTGGTCGCGCTTAGGTTAGGGCACGGTCACGCCAAGGGCCGATGTCTCTAGAATAAATGTTATAAAGAAGAGGCCTAGATCTAGATCTAGACCTAACCCTACCCTTACCCCTACCCCAAGCCCTCAATTCTGCTCTGTCTCATAGCGGAAGCTCGTTACGGAAGTCCTCCCTCTACTCTAGATATCTAGGAAATCCGAAATGTTACCGAAAACACGTCGTTCCATGTGGGTATCCCTCGAAACTAGATCAACGATTTATGTCTGTATTCTAGATCTAGATTAGGTCTACCCTGAGCCAAGAGGGCGCTGAAACTTTCCGAAATCACAAAAGAGTTCCCCTACCGGGTCTACTTTACTTTTTGTGACTTTGTTCCCGGTTACCGGGTCTGTATCAGACGCTCCCTATCGATAATTGATCCCTTCCTTTAAAAAACAAGTAAGCTAATGCTGTGAACGCAGATCTATACTCGTATCTAACATTTTAAGAATGTATAAACATCAGTGTATCTTACCTCCGAAGACATATCCAAATGGTGTTATTCTATCATAAGAAATGCGTTGAAAAACAGTAGGGGCCTATGCAGGACTTGCCAACTCTCAGTCGTATAAACACCGACACATTCGAGGGGAGTAACTCTGCCGTCTGCCGTCTGCTGTCTTTTCTTCTTCAATGTTCTTCTTCTTCGTCTTCTTCTTTTCCCGTTTATTATTATTATTACATGACGTACATTTATTATTATTATTATTATTATTATTATTATTATTATTATTATTATTATTATTATTTAAGTGTTGTTATTGTTGTTGTTGCTGCTGCTGCTGCTGTTGTTATTGTTTGTTTGGTAAATGTTTTGGTACTCGCAACAGCATAAGATCAAATGAGTGCACTGAAAACAATCTAACATTTATTAGGCATCTCAGTTTGGTTGGAATTTGGAGTTTTGCCTGGGTGGCAGCCGAAGCCTAGCCTACTCTTATCGATTTTCGGACCACCAAGGGATCTTAACGAGCGAAACTTGCACACTGGACCTCCGAGATTGTTCGCCCCCATCGGAGAAGGCTTGGTGTTAGATCTTACCTATCATGAGATCGGGGGTGTGGTTGAAAGACAGCAGTAAGAAAGAGCCATGGAGTATTAGTAGAGAAAAGCTGCTGTCTGCAGAAAGAGTCAGGAGTCAGGAATCCGGAATGTGAGGCAAAGTGGATATATATTGTATCATTATTATCATTAATTATTATTATTAATTATTAATTATTCTCCTGGAGAAGATGTGTCAGTGCATTGGGCCTCAGCCATTGCCTTGTAGTCCAGTCCCAATGTGGTCTGGAAAATGGCTCGGGACAAACAGTCTGCAACAACGTTCTCCTTCCCTGAAATGTGCTGTATGTCCGTGGTAAATTCTGAGATGAATGTCTGGTGACGTTGCTGGCGAACTGACCAGGGTGGGGATAACTTGGACATACATGAGGTTTGTGATCGGTGAATGCTGTGAAGCACCTACCCTCAAGCAAAAATTGGAAGCGACAGACGGCAAGATCATCATCATTGCCTTTCTCACCCTGCACCAGGGTATAGGCCACGGACAAAC
>NW_004797667.1:61874-64352 GCF_000002075.1 Aplysia californica
TTGACCTTGGTCCAGTGTGTATCCACCTCCATGTCCTCACCGCCAAGATGAGCCAGAGGTTGAAATCTGTTCCTCAGCTGCAGCTGAAACTTTCTTTTGATTCCTGTGCTGGTTCCGTGCTTTTTTAGTCGAAGCTTGAGTTTTGCCAACAGCAGATGATGATCCGATCCAACATTTGCCCCTCTCTGTACTTTGACATCTTCCAGTGAACGCCTGAACTTACGAGAGATGCAAAAATGATCTATCTGGTTCTCCGTCACTCCATCTGGCGAAACCCCAAGTGGCCTTGTGGATCCTCTTGTGGGGAAATACAGAGCCTCCAATAACAAAACTGTTGAAAGCACATATATTTGCGAATCGCTCCCCGTTCTCATTCACTTGTCCCAAGCCATGTTGTCCCATAATTCTTTCATACCCCACGTTGTCCAGACTAATCTTGGCAATGGCATCTCCCATTACAATGTTGACATCCTTCCTTGGTAGTTTGGAGCTGGCTGTAAACGGTATCCTTGTCTTCATCCGAAGCATCATTTGTTGGGGCGTAGATCTGTACTATATTCATGTTGATGCTCTTGCTCCTTGTAGTGAATGAAGCCATGATGATCCTTTCCCCGTGTGGTTCCCATCCTCTAAGTGACTTCTGTGCATGCTTACTTAAAATGATTCCCACTCCTTCCGCGTGGTACTAGTCTTCCCTCCCAGAATACAATATTTGTTCCCCCGAGCTGAGCTGCTTCCGTCCAGGCTGTATCCAGTGTGTTTCGCTGACTCCTAGTATGTGCAGCCTGTATCTCTTCATCTTTTGTACTACTTAAGAACTCTTTCCTGCTTGATACAAGGTGCGAACATTCCACGACGCAATCCGGAGAGACTTGTTCGACAGAGAAGGTTTCGGGTCAGAAGAGTCCTTTCGGCTTTGTCCGCTGTCTTTCATTGTTCATGCTGATACAGAAGCTCCCCCGTCTCCCAAGATCGAAAAATAGAAAGCTGTGTTTGTCCGTGTTTCTGTAACTTACTGGGTTTTTTTTTTTTTACTGGGTTGGGTAGTTGGCCCTCCGCAAACTGGCACTTTTCGGGTGGCCAGACCTATGCACTTTTAGTCGCCTCTACGACACGCAGTATCACGGCAGGTGTATTCTTTGCTCCCCCATAGTAAAACTATGCCCCCCCCCCCCAACCAGCAGGGGTGAGACGGCAAGATAGAGTCCTATAATAACTCTCGACCATATGTGTTCTGGCTCTCGAAGTTGTGTGCTGAAAAATGCTAAAGGTTGCCAGGCAAGGTTGCCAGGCAAGGTTGCCAGGCCTCATAGACATATTGCATGAAGGCGATGGGAACGTTTGTTCTGGGATGCGAGAGGAGAGTGCAGTTGGCAAGCACGCGTTTGCTGGCCTGGAAGGCTGTAGTCATCTGTTCCATCCAGCAAAGTTTTGTTTTCTTCTTTTCTCTATTCAGAGCTTCGTAGAGAGGGCGTAGTACTGATGCAGCTCGAGGTAGAAAGCGATGGTAGAAGTTTAGCATTCCAAGAAATTCTTGGAGTGCTTTGTACACGGCCAGTCGAGTACATGTAGAAAACTTCGGAGAGTAAAGACCTACTTACATTGGTGACCCCGACGTGATTTGGCATGTACGGGTGGACCAGTGGTGGGGATGAAATGAGAAACACCGTGCTTCACTTCGGAGGCCGAAAAGGTTGGCTCGAGGATTTCAGGAAACTCTGTTAATATCTTCCAAATGTGTGGATCTGTCGCAACCAGTACGTGTTGCTCAGGCACTAAGACGTGGGCGACCTCCGTCTTCATCCCTTGTGAATCCAAGCGCAAATACTAACCATTCAACCCCGCCTAGCCAAGCTATACAATCCGCTCCTGTTACTCGACAGGAACCACAACATGCAGGCTGAAAGGCCAACACGGTACCTCGCAGAGCATAGAAAATGTGAAATGTACATCCCGGCGGCGGCCGCCGCACTGTTTTGGCAGAGGCGCGCCAATGTGTTGTAAACTATGTGAAACCGGCAGTACGGAAATAAAAGTTCAAATCGGTAAAAAAAAAAATGAAGAAAGAAAGAAAGAAAGAAAGAAAGAAAGAAAGAAAGAAAGAAAGAAAGAAAGAAAAAACAAAAGAAAAAACAAAAAAAGAAGAGAAATTTTTTTTTTTTAATGCTGACATGATCATGACTTTGCACGGACCTGCGAAGTGCTCACACGAAAAACACCACCTGACCCGACTGTCCTACACTGCCAGTCGAGTAGAAAACTCCGGTGAGTAAAACCTACCTACATTATTATTATTATTATTATTATTATTATTATTATTATTATTATTATTATTATTATTATTATTATTATTATTATTATTGTTGTTATTATTATTATTATTATTATTATTATTATTATTATTATTATTATTATTATTAATATTGTTATGTATGTATGTTATGTTATGTTATGTATTGTATGTTATTACAATGTAAT
>NW_004797667.1:64783-65895 GCF_000002075.1 Aplysia californica
ATATATAAATCATGCTCAATAACCACCCCCACCCCCCAATCCCTCCCTCAACCGTATCATTCACCGAAGAACAAGCCAGCAAACTTATCTCTTCATCAGATCGTGTACCTTTGCATATCTTGAACTGCATATTGAAAAATATGTTGGGTTTAAAAAATTGTTTCTTTAAGTGTGAAATGCGAGCATATTCTTACACGAGCTTTCCAAATGATCTAAATGTGTCAATTGGGGGTATAAAAACATCTGCATTTTTTAAAAAGAAAAGAATATACACGAATTTGGAACCTCAAATCGGGTTATGATGAGGTGCCACAGGGAACGCCATCCAATTAGTACGACTTTTTTGTTCCTTAAGTACAATAGCTGTGTGGTCCACGTTTCACCCCCCCCCCCAACTCCTCCTCCCCAACGCCCCCTCCCCAGTGTGATTTGTACGAACATTAACCTCAGGCATAATGATATCTGTTCCGTGTGTGATGGAAATTACAGGAACTAGAGGTGGGTGGGCAAAATCCGGATAATCTACAAGGATAACCGGATAAATCTCAATGAAACATTATCCGAATTCAGACTCGTAACTCTCTTTCCTGACCTGCTTGCCGAAGTGGGTGCACCCTAAACCATTTGCTGAAGTGGTTCATATCATATCATTTTCCGAAGAGGTGCACTAACATAGTATCCGGATTTGGCCAAAGCGACTCATTGCCCAGCCCTAACAGGAACGCCATAGTAGCACAAACGTATGGTCAAATGCTGTTGTTTTTCCCCTGCCGACTGCCAAAGCTATAGGGGATGATAATTGAGTACGAGTACACAATGCATGAGGAAAGACTTATCCTAACCACTGCTCCCAATAACATAACAAACATAATAAAAGGACATTTGCTGAAATGTTTGACTTCCCTCCTTGCTACATAATATAGAGACGTAGGCAAGAAATCGGGAATATAAAATGTTTAAAATTTGTTTTATTGAATCGGCTCGACGTTTCGCCACGTAGGCTTCCTCAGAAGCAGCTCACCATCTTCGTCATCATCATCATCATCATCATCATCATCATCATCATCATCATCATCATCATTATCATCCCTTCAATTTACTCGCTCTCCTTC
>NW_004797667.1:65995-67135 GCF_000002075.1 Aplysia californica
AATCTCTTCCCACACCCCCTTAGAAAAGGTCCTGGGGATTCGAGTGCCCTTCGATCGCAGTTCGGCGTGATGATATTAACTGAGCTTTGGGTCACCAAACTACGGCCCCCATGCAAAATCCGGAGCGTGAGGGCAGTTTGTCTGGCCCACCGCCATGCCTTGAAGCGGAGGAAAGCAAAAACAAGACAAAAACAAAAACAAAACAAAAACAAAAAACAAATACATAAACAGCTTAGAAGACGTGTTTACAGTGTATCAGAACTTGTATGGTCACCAAAACAATTTAAATATCATTGAACTCTACACTGAAAATCAAACGTGCTTTTGTAGACATAATTTCTAGCCCATGAAATAGTCTCTTCCTCGGCTCTAATGTGATCCGGACAACTCTTTTATTAATCACAGCAGTACTTACTTTCCCTTTTTCATCTTCTCTTGCTGTTAAGTGTCGAGGGCAGATGCAGTTGTCTATGGAAGGCCATACATCAGTGTTTAATTTTTTGGGTGGGAAAAATCAGTTCCCTTGTCCGCTCCCAACATTCTCTTTATTATTATTTTTTTTCTGTGTAAGTGTTTTACGGCCCCTGCAACTGCCTAAGGTCACATGAGCGCCCGGGGCACACCAAACATTTTCAGTTGGACTTGCACACGGGATCTTCGAGATTTTTTTGCCCCTGTCCGAGAAGGCCAGGTGTAAATCTTACCTACCATAAGATCAGGAGTGTGGCTTAAAGACAGCTGTAAAAAGGAATCAAGGAGTAGCAGTAGAAAGGCTGCGGAAAGAGTCAGGGGCCCAGAGGAGAGGGCAAAGGTAGTGAGAGGGTGGGGGCAGAAAGTGGAGACGAAAGTAGACGACAGAATATTGATAGAGAGCAGGAAAGGGAGACAATTTTAGAGAAAACAAATTTTCCGTCGCTACCCGAATCGATCTCGGGATCTTTGACTGAAAGGCGAACACCTTAACCTCTAGGCCACGAGAGCCCCCTTTCTCTAACTCTACCAAAACCAGAACTGGAACCAAGAAGGATCCTGACAGCTCTGCACTCTCTCCCTTCTAAACATACATACACAAATACACATACACACACGCACATACACCCCCTCCCCCACACACACAAACACACATACACACATGCACAT
>NW_004797667.1:67255-70078 GCF_000002075.1 Aplysia californica
CCCCACTCCCCCGTCCCCTTTCTCATCCTTTCAGCAATATATATTTATATGCCCTTCGGGTTTTAAGTTCTAACTACGAGTAGCTGATGTCTAGCAGATTTCAACTTATAACTACAACAACTAACAACTGCTCCTCGTTTTCTCACTTCTACAGCGGAAAGAGCGGGGAACCAGAGGCTCCGGGGCGCCACATTCCTCCTGATGAGGTCGTCGTTGTGAGCTCTGGCAGGTGTTGAGAAGGGGGTGCGGATGGTAATCATCGGTGGGTGCCGAAAACGAAGCGATTTTTGAAAATTACTCCAATATTGATCGACAGGCCTGTAACGTTGAGTGGCCGTTCGGAAAACAGGGTCGAGGGTGGTCTTGTCGGGAGAAGATTGAGTAACACCTCAGAGAGAGAGAGAGAGAGAGAGAGAGAGAGAGAGAGAGAGAGAGAGAGAGAGAGAGAGAGGGAGAGAGAGAGAGAGAGAGAGAGAGAGAGAGCGATACATAACATACATACACATACATACACATACATACATACATACATACATACCATACATACATACCATACATACATAACATACACATACATACAGGCAGACACACAGATAGACATACAGACAGACAGACAGACAGACAGACCGACAGACAGACACAGTAAGGGGATAACAAAAGAAAGAGATAGATAATGGATTGGAAATGGGGGGGGGGGGTACCACGAAATAAAAGACTAATCTTTAGCTGTTGATTTGTCGCGGTTGAAATTTAATAGTGACACAATATCTTCCAACAGAGATACAGACTTACTTGAAAAGGTGGAAAGAGCATTCATAGATTATCGCGGGGGAAAAAGAAATAATTGGAAAGCAAGCTAAACAGGTATTCCTGATCATTTCGGGATGGGTGGGGCGGGTGTCGTGGGGGGGGGTGTCTGAGGCCCAGACACCAGTCTCATCCACAATGTATAATAATATACTAATACAGTCAGCACTACATAAAACACCCCACCCTCGTTTCACAGAAATAATTACACGGAAAAACGACACCGACAGGACTAGTTTCGCATCATCATCATGAACCTGTACGCACGCTGCTCCTCAGAACCTTCGGTTTTTAACTACATCAAAAGCAGAGCAAAATAGCTGCTTTTAAAACGACGTAATTTTAGGGGCTTGTCGGCAGCCATTGCTTCACCTGTCCCACGTCCCACTTCTGTGCGTAGAACTAATGAAGATAACTGAGAGCCGACTGGTTCTCATTTTTTGCACACTGCAAGACCTTTCAGTAGCTCTTCAACGCCTTGTCTGGCTTTTGTTTGTACTAGGACAGGCGTAATATTGTAATAATATATCATTTCCACCGGTATGCGCACTTGGGGTGGGGATGCTTACCCTGCAGCTCTAATGAGTTTGTGTGTGAGTGTGTCTGTAAAGGTAAGGTGGAGACGGATTAGTGAACATTTCTTTGAAGTCTGTCTCGTTTAGTTTATGAGACTGGCACCACATATTATTATTACGAGAGACGGTCTTATCCACACGACACACAAACACACACACATACACATACACACACACACACACAAACACACACACACACACACAAACACACATACATACATATACACACACAACACACGCATACCCACACACACACACACACACACACACATACACACAAACACACACATACACACACACACGCTGGTAGGTAGATAGATAGATAGATAGATAGATAGATAGATAGATAGATAGATAGATAGATAGACAGATAGATACATAGATAGATAGATTGCAGGATAGATAGATATGAGTGGAAGGATGGATGGATGGTACAAAAGGAAACAAGAAAAGGACCGAAAAGTAAGACGACATCAGCGTAAGAGACACGTTAAGTACCTTCCAAGTACAAGAATCAAGAATCCCTCACACCTTCCTAACTCTCAATGAAGCAAGCGGCATCAAAATCAACCCTTCCCACCCCCACCACCCACAAACAGATCTGCATACACCCACACACACAACACACATACACACACACACACACACACACACACACAAACACACACACGCACACACTTGTACACACATACATACACACATATACACTCTCACATGCACACAAACACACACACATGCACACACACATGCACACACACACACACACGTTTTCACTTCGACCAAGCGTCTGGTCTCTCCACGACCTTATTCATTTCAATCCTCTTGGAACAAAGCGAAGAACCACAAAATCGGCAATAGACTTTTTTTTTTCCTCATAGAATCAGCACTCGTCAAAACAATAGTCCTTAAAACCCCCATAAAGTAGAAACGAGACCTCGTTAAACTAAGCGTATAACTCGTTAGATTTACTTTTGGACTTGATACTGGTGGAGAGTGGGGACTTAACTAACTACCAGAGAGTTTTACAGTATTGTAAACAATCTCTGTTAACTACTTTGCGCTTGTTTTTATTGTCGATCCACGCATGCGTGGGAGTAGTCTGTTGTTGTGCCGGTCGTTTCTTGCTTGTGTTTACGAGCTCTATCAAGACGACGTCTACTCTCAGAACTCAGATTGGCAGCTAGCTGTGAGTTCTTCATGCTCTTTCTGGGAGTTTTGTTTCAGGCCACCTGTTGTATTCAGGTGAAAACAAGGGTGGAGAGAGACAGGGGGGAAGAGAGGGTGCCAGGTAGGAAGGGAGGAGGAAAGAGAAAAGCGAGAAAGCGAAAATGGAGGAAAAATTGGGATTTAGAGAGAGAGAGAGAGAGAGAGAGAGAGAGAGAGAGAGAGAGAGAGAGAGAGAGAGACAGAGGGGGGGGGGGGGGGAGGGAAGGGGGGACAG
>NW_004797667.1:70178-74783 GCF_000002075.1 Aplysia californica
ACATACATACATAACATACATACATAACATACATACATAACATACATACATACATACATACATACATACATAACATACATACATAACATACATACATAACATACATACATAACATACATACATAACATACATACATAACATACATACATAACATACATATCGTCGATGGGATTCACAAACCGGCTACATGCAGAAAGGCAAATTTTACAGGAGAGACAAAAAACCGATTAGTGTTAAAACGCGTAGCATAATCGTATATGTTTATCTTTCAAAGGTTAAGTTATAAGTGTTCTGACCCATTACTACTTGATTCGTCTTAATTACAGCAACCGTTTGTTTTAAAACGCATGTAGCCGGTTATGGAATCACAAGAAATGAACAGCGCAGTGCAGGTGGCCGGTTCTCTGCAGGTGGCCGGTTCGCGTAGGACATTTCCCCGCACAGCCGTGACACGAGGCGTCATGTAGCCGGTTAGGCACAGCTGCGCGTGTCACTGCTTGACGCTTGCTATAGATATCTAGATTCATCTAGGCTAGGTGTAGATCTAGATCTAGATCTACTTGAAGGACGGCAAGCTAGCTTATGATAGTTTAACTGATGTTTGAATCTATGAGTTGATTGCTTTGAGGTGGGTTCGAATCTCGTCCATGTCGATTCACACCTAAAAATCATACTGCAATAGGTATAGCGACAGGCTTCAGCATTACAAGATATCTGCTTTAGTTGGCCTTTTGTAAGAGACAATGAGTGGCTGGATGGTGTAACTCAAAGCAAGAAAGCCTGTGTTGAATGAACCAAAGCAATGAGACCATTTGTTTATTTTCACTTCTACTGAATCGGTGGTTGGGTATAAGCCTGCTTACCGGGAGGTGTGGGTTCGAATTTTATCACAGGTTGAATCATATCAGAAACTTTAAAACTGGCATTCTAGCTTCTGTTTCGCTTGATATTGACATCAAGTGATCAGTGCCCGGAGAAGTCATCGACCTACTGTGACTATGTGACGAGAAAATTAAGCTGTGTTTCACCCAATAATCAAGTGTGTTATGGCATCAATCTTTTGTTTGTGGTAAACAAAGCCTCAAACCAATCCAAACTAAAGTTGTTGAGAAAAACAGTAGCAGATCTTTTCAGTTTACGGGAACAGTCTAAGAAACCTGCAGTTTTGTTTGAAATCCATACAGGGCAGAGTTTTGGCAAGATGGCCTAAGGATATTTATCTGGGATGAGAGGGTATGGGTTCGAGTCCCTGTTGAATGCAAAAAAGTTTTGCAATTGGACCACTTTGCATCATTATGTCTGGTGTCCTATTGAGAGAACGTGGAAAACGGTATAATTTGATTGTGTCTAGTGGGGTTAAAATTTTCTTCTTGTACATGTATTTAACATTCATGATTACTCACACTCAAGTAAAGAAGGGCATACGGAAACAAACAACCACTTTGTGACAGGAGAAAGTAGGACTGATAATCAGAAAAAGTGAAGTGGGGGGTGAAGAAGTAGTGTACATTTATTAACATGCACTGTTATATAGATCTAAATACCACGAATTGTGCGGGGATTTCTCTTTATTATTTAATGAGTCAGATACGCTCAATGAAGAGAGTTTCGTCCAAGCAACAACAAGTAACATCTTGTGGAATCAAATAAACTTAAGTAGCATTGTACACATTGAGCTGTGCGTCAATTTAATACTACAAACCAACCGAAACTAAAGAGAAAAAAACAAAGAAATGGGTAATAAAAGTGTGGCAACTAACTGAAAGTAATCAGCTCTTACAATGACATAGTTTGTAATCTGTTAAATGACCTTAAAAGATTTCCTCCTCAATCAGAATGAAAGTAGGCCTAAGGCGTTTGAAAGATCTCCCTAAATACATGTAATGCATTAATTTAAAAAGGCTCCTGGGCTTTGTCTTGATCAGCATCGTTGTGGGTTACTAAGTCAACAGTGTGTCGTAAAATGCATGATAGTCAACTGGCATCACCTCTTTCAGCATTTGGAGATGTTGGTATTTCTCCTTTTTTATTTTCCGGGAGCAACTGTAGAGTGATGTTGGGTCCATTAGCTCCCCATTTGGTTGGTTCCGCCCCCTTGGAAGGATTTGGTAGGGTTCATCTCCATGGCTCAGTTTGTAGGATATATTTTGACCAGGAGTGTACAGGATACACCTCAGGTCCACCACTGAAGGGTCTCCGACCTTTCTGCCTGGACGGATGGAATCCAGGTTGGAAATTTGCGTGTAGTCCTGGAAGAACTGATGTTGCACATATTTCACTTGGTAAGGAAAGGGTTTTGAGCGAGCTAACTGTATTTTCTCGACGTACTGAGCTGGCACATAAATAGGGGCGTTCACCAACCTCCTCTCGATACAACTGTGCACAGAGTCTACCTCCATTTGAGTATGCCCCTTTTCTAGTATTTTCTGTTCTATTTGAACTCCGTTCTTGGTAGAAAAATAAAGAAGCGCTTTTGCCAAAGTTGCATTTCTATTTTGATAGGTGCATCCATCACTATATAAGATGTACTTTTTGTAGCCAGGATTGCTTTTCAAAAAGTCAATTATGCACGACGCAAATTCGTTTGCCGAGAGGGCACCTTCTCCCTCGTGCCAGACGTAGCCCATCACTTCACTGGTAGCAAGGTTATAAAACGTGAAGTGATGAACCGCCAGTTTAGTCTTGTAATAAAGAGATGACGCCTTGAGTCTTGGTGTCAAAAGAACAGCTTGTAGATCCATACAACACACTAGGGTTTTTTCATCTTCTGTTAAAGATTTGATGGCCATCTCCTTGTCTGCTGCTTTGGCTTTCTGTGCGGCATCTTTGCGATCACGATGCTCTAACCAAACTTGTTCGTCCACATTGCCGCAGTCATATCCCACACAAACATCACATTGATCCTTACGAGGGCGGAACAAAGCCAAATTAAGTTCGTCAAAAATTTGTTTCACCACTTTACGACACAGGGGACGCCGCTTCATTTCTTTGCACTTTGACGTGTAGAGCCTGTACACATCAGCAAAACTTTGGAAAAGGGGCTCAAGGTAGAGTTTTGTTGAGCTGGCCCTGCAGTAGTGTGATGGTAGTCGGGGTAGTTTGTTGAAGAACTCTTCAACACAGAAGGCCCTGTCTTCCTGGCGAGGAGATACATCAGGCGCACGTGCATTCCTGTTTGGCAGCTCATTTATCACCCAGTCTCTAATGCACCACTTTCTTAGTCCGGTGGTTGACAAAAAGAATTGTCGACATACTCTTTTGCGCACACCGTCAGATGCTCTCAAGAAGTAACTAAATGTACTTTGCTTTCTGAAACTTTGGTCGTTGGACACAGGCTCAGCGGGCATTGTTGTAACGGTTCTACGGTGGACATCATACTTTTCGATGAATGCTCTGACAAACGTCCTTTTCTCTGCCCATGTGAGGTTCCATATATCTTTAAAGATTCTTTCTCTTTCCTCATCATTAAGTTTGTTACACTGGTATGGGTTCTTTTTACAATTGCATCTTCCTCCTAATGAGCGGGCTGGAGTTTTAGCTTTCGTCTTGGATCTGCTAAGATATTCTTGTCCTTGTTCTCTCAGCAACCTGCTCTCATTTTTTTTCCAGCCGTGCTCCCCAATCTTTTTATGACGAAATGGAAGTCCCCCATCATGATCACTCTTATCATTATCTTCTTCCGTTTGGCATCCATCCACAGTCATTTGCGAATCATCTTTTCCATTACCTTTATTTTCGTCTTCCTTCGTTTCGTCGCTTTCTCCCCCGCCCTTCTTGGTGCAAACCTTATCCATTTCACCAGTCTCCGATCCTTCAGCAGCTTTTCCAGAACTGTTCTCTATTTGTCCACTAGCTCCACACAGTTGCTCATCATTTTCATCCTCACTCCTTTTATTTCCATGAAGGACTACTTCACTCATTCCATTTCTTTCCATCTGGTTTTCGTTTCCTCCATCATCTCCGCCGCAGTTTTCCCCCATGTCCTCATTATAGACTTTATCTCTTACAGTTGCAAACCCTTCATCAGTGTCTTCCCATTCCTGCCGCATGTGTCCATTCATGTCACAAGAATTCATTTCTTTTGCACACAACACACCGATATGCCTCTCGCCGTCTTCCATTCCGATGTCAATCACTTCTCCGTGAGAGCTTTCTAGATCAGTAGGAATATCTGGCAATAGTGAAAACGAAAAGTTCTCAAATTCAGGGTCATTCTGAAGAATGTCATTAACGATTTCTGACACAGAAATGTTCAAGACACCTGGATGGCGCGGAGTGGATGATGACGGCCCTGGGCAATCTCGAGGCTCCATGACAGATTTGAATCGTGGCCGTTTTGCTGGAGTGCAGTGGGCATCGTCCACGGCTTTCTCAAGTGTCTTTTTAACAATTTCTCTTGTCTTCGTCAGACTCAACTCTACCAGGCGTCTCCCTCGTGATAAGGGATTCATCATGTATCTGTCCTGTCAGAAAGACAATGAATCAAATATCTATATTGTGCTTGCTTTAACTCCATTAACATGGCTCATCCGTCTTACAAAGTTTACGGAGATTGCCAGTTCGGATTTCAAAAGTGTCATTTCCATTTGGTTAATGGTTATGGAT
>NW_004797667.1:74925-76358 GCF_000002075.1 Aplysia californica
CATACACACACATACATACACACACATACATACACACATACATACATAACATACATACATAACATACATACATAACATACACCAAGGAGATTAAAAGTGTTTTAAACTCCTTGGGGTAGATGTAGATGTAAGGTCCTTTACGTTACCCCATCTATGTGAGCCCTGAGCGATACAGATGGTCAGGGTGGTGTGGGTGTGAAATCTCACGAGTGCCAGTGAAAGTGCTCGAGTAGTAAGCCCCAGCGAAAACTTTCCTGGGAAACCAGAAGCCAGAGGTGTGACAGTGGAAACCATATATAACAGGCCCGGTAATAACAGGGATCCGGTAATAACAGGGATTTTTTAAATCCCCGATTTTTCCTACTCTTTGTCTCTATTAAAAGTTATCGGCAATAACAGGGCCCCATCAGAGCCCAACCGGTTATAGCATGGACAAAGGCTCGCTAACAATGTGTAAAAAGTAAGAGAGAGAGAAGGAGAGAGAGATAGAGAAAGTAAAGCAGTGATGGAGCAAGCCCATGCAAGCCATGCCACTGCAAGCACATGCAACGTGTGAAGCAAGAGACGGCTGCAGTGTGCTGCAGGCCTCGATCTAGCCCGAAACCTAGCAACACGCACACGTAATGTGTCTACTGTCACCTACGAAGTCAAGCACAAGAGAAAATGTCTTTCAATTGACCCCCAAAAAAACACGAAATAATCCAGGCTCTTGACAAAAAGCAAGCTCCACTGGCAGAGATTTGTCGTCAGTTCGACATTCCACAAAGGTCAATTCACACCCATATCAAGGATAGAGAGAAGATAGTGGCAGCATACCCTAATGGAAAGTTTGCTCTGGATCGAAAGAAGATGAGACTACCCGATGCAGAAGCTATGGACCAAGCTCTTCTGATGTGGTTTAAGGAGGCAAGGAGATAGTTGGTGCCAAAACCCCTGTTCGTTGGTACTTGTGGTAAAAGAAACTACCCATGAATAACTACAGCTGGATTAGTCTACAAATGCTTACTTTCCTTGCATTTCTGATTTAACAGGGATCGGATATAACAGGACATTTTCTCTACTCCCACCATCCCTGTTATATCAGGTTTCCACTGTAGTTTGACCAATGCCTGCCACTCTGATCGTACGGTCAGCCAAGAAAAGAGTCCCTCTAATCGTGGTGTAACGTGGCAGTGTGGGGTGGCGTTGGGTGACTGTGCCTGTTACACCGATGGGTGGGGCTAAGGGTGGAAGCAAACGTTTCTGTTTTTAATAGATCAAACAGTTGTCCTATGATATGCAAGCACTGGTGATACATGTATTTGGAAGTAAGACTTGACGCAAACGATTATCGTAGAGAATAGCAGTTGAGAGGTGTGAAGATTTGACCACTGCTTGCCAACGGGACAAGCGACCCTTCATCCCACCGGCTGGACCTTTGAAACCCCTCTCCA
>NW_004797667.1:76458-78212 GCF_000002075.1 Aplysia californica
TGCTGGGGTAATAATATAGTGTAAAGCGCATAGAGCCTGCTGTTGAGCGGGGATATGCGCTATACAAATGCTATCTATTATTATTATTATTTTAACAGCAGCAGCAGCAGCAGCAGCAGGATCGACTGCAGCTGTAGGTGCTTATATCTGTAACCCTGGCCAACCACAGCGCTGAACATGACGTAATCACGAAAGGCAAAAATGTGCACACACCATCAGTAGAGGAGGATAAACAAGAAACACTTGGCTGGGGACCTGGGCTGGGAGTTTATCGTTGTTGGCTGTCTGGGAAAAAAAACCCAGAGCGCACCGATTAGAATAAGATCACGCACCCTGGCGCAGGTATGCGCGTGCATTAGTGAGTGCTTCATCTCGCGTGCGTGTGTCTTTGTTCTTGTCAGTTGTTATCATTAGGACTTTCTGAGCTCTAGCTAGATGATCAGCGGGTGGTTGGTGGGTGGTTGGTGGGTGCTCTGGTGTGGTTTGCTCCTTCTTAATTGTCAAACATATATCGTCCTGATCTCTCCTCTTTCTTTGTTTTATGTTCGTTACTCTCTTGTAACACCTCTAATCTTCAGCACTTATATGACCTTATTGTGTTAAAAGTGCTGTAAAATTCTTACTAAAACTAAGCGGGATGGTGGAGGGTGCTGCTAGTGGACCCTACTTCTTTATTACATTTTTGTCCGTGTTGTTTTATACGTCTGTCTATCTTACCTTTTTTCCCCCGGGTGGTTGGAGGGAGCCGTTCGTAGATTCTACTTCTTTACTTTCCCTTTGTTGTTTTTAATCTGTCTGTCTTACTTTTTACCAACTAAATGACCATTATTGTGTCAATGTGTTTCTCTTTACTCAAACAAAGCTGGGAGATCGATAGGAATGGCGATTCATTTTTTGCAGTGGCCAGGCTCTTCGCTTTGCACGCGAAAGGCCTAAGTTCGAATCTCATGAGGAGGGAATTGTGTCTTTTGGAGTGTCAATTTCTTTTGCTTTGGAGCTACGGCCCATCCAGCCTCGATTGGTTTTGACAGGAAAAATCAAAGCTCCAAAATTAGATATACAAATTGTGTCGATGGGGGTCGTGCAATTGTGGGTACTCTGGTGTGGTTTGCTCCTTCTTTCCTATCCAACATCTATCATCCTTATCTCCCCTCCTCCTTTTTTGGGTTTGTTACTCTCTTGCAACACCCCTAATCTTCGGCACTTATATGACCTATTATGTTGCAAGTGCCGTAAAACTTTTTAACTTTTTTAAAATGCAAAAGGCTGCAGAACAATGAATCAGATGGTGAAGTCTCTTAAACGTCATTTTCAGTTTTTAGTTACAAGACATTGGTTGGGTTTAGTGTGGCCTACTGGAGCCTTGTGTTCCGAGTGCGCTTCACGATTGTGTGCAATTGGCAGAGAGATTAGAACGGGTGGTGGGTGGTGGGATTTTGTTGGGGGGGTCAGAGAGAAAGAGAGAGAGGGAGAGAGAGAGAGAGAGAGAGAGAGAGAGAGAGAGAGAGAGAGTGAGAGTGAGAGTGAGAGAGAGAGAGTATGTGTGTATGGTGTGTATGTGTTTATGTCTGCGTTTGAGAGAGAGGAGGGAGAGAGAGAGAGAGAAAGAGAGAGAGAGAAAGAGAGAGAGAGAGAGAAAGAGAGAGAGAGAGAGCGTGTGTACGTGTGTGTATTTGTGTATATTATGTGTGTGTATGTCTGTGACAGAGAGCGAGAGACAGGAGGGAGGAAAAATAAGAAGAGAGAGAGAGAGA
>NW_004797667.1:78544-79561 GCF_000002075.1 Aplysia californica
GGTTATTGGCAAACAGGCTCATACAAGCCGGTACGTAGTAGGTAGACAGATAGATAGCCAGGTAGGTAGGCAAGTAAGTTGGCAGTTTGGATATACATGTACATATGAAGGAAGTATGCAGACGGTTTGATAGGTATACATACATGGGTATGTAGATTAAACAGGTTGAGAGATACATGACGCATCGGAGGGTAGGTAGGCAGGTACATACATTGGCAGGTAGGTAGGTAAGTAGGTGGGTAGGTAGGTAGGTAGGGAGGGAGGGAGGTAGGTAGGTATGCAGATAGGTAGGTAGGTATGCAGATAGGTAGGTAGTTAGGTAGGTAGGTAGGTAGGTAGGTAGGTAGGTAGACAGGCATGCAGGTAGGTAGGTAGGTAGGTAGGTAGGTAGTAGGTAGGTAGGTAGGTAGGTAGGTAGGTAGGTAGGTAGTAGGTAGGCGCGCAGCTAGGTAGGTAGGTAGGTAGGTAGATAGGTAGGTAGACGCGCAGCTAGGTAGGTAGGTAGGTAGGTAGACATATAGGTAGAAGTTTGGCAGGTAGGTAGGTTGTAGGTAGGTAGGCAGGTAGGTAGGCAGGTAGGTAGTAGGTAGGTGGATAGGTAGGTAGTAGATACACATGCAGATAGACTATGTGATAGAATAATCAAATGGAAGTACATAAAGAAAGAAAGGGAGAAGACTGGTTGGCAGGTTCGAAGGTAGAAAGGTAGAGGGCTGGGTAGATGGATGCCGAATCAGGTGGTGTTGGGACAATCGAGCGTGGTAAAACGAAGAAGAACAGAGAACGTGGTATTGGAGTAAGACCAAGTTTCTTAACGAAAGTTTGCCAGCAAAAAGTGCACTTCCTTGTCCTAACTGCAATCCCAAATGTCAACAAAGATTGGTAACATAGAGGATTCTGCTCGACAGTCTGTGAGGGCTTGTAGCTTAGATAGAGTGCAAGAGTTCTTTCTCTCGTCTCTCTCGTTCTCTCTCTCTCTCTCTCTCTCTCTCTCTCTCTCTCTCTCTCTCTCTCTCT
>NW_004797667.1:80431-83887 GCF_000002075.1 Aplysia californica
ATGGATGGATGGATGGATGGATGGATGGATGGATGGATGGATGGATGGATGGATGAATGGATGGATGATGGATGGGTGGATGGATAGGAGGGGAGGGGGCGACAAATGAACAGACAGAACAGACAATCAGTGGTTTAATTAAGAAGCTTACCTCGTAATCAGGTTGGACGCGAAAATTCATTTCTTTGGGCGTCATGATAGTTTCTCAGTCCCATCTCACTCGGGCTTCGGGATTCTTCTGCCACTGTATTCTTAGTCAGTGTCTGTCCCCGTGGTTTTATGCACCTCGCACAATGTAGCAAAATTTGATCTTTTTTTGCATAATTTCTGACTATTTTCCTTTATCGTTCTTTGATAAAATTAACAGAATTGCATAATTTCACTTTTTTGGACTCAGTTTGCTTAATTTCAGAATTTTTCTCGCTTAAAACGACGGGGACAGTCAGTACGTGCTTAGAAGGTCGAGGATGATCACCACAGTGTTGGTGGTTTTTGGGTGCTCTGGTGTGGTTTGGTCCTTCTTTCCCATCAAACATCTGTTGTCGCCATCCCCCCCCCCCCTTCTTCTTTGTGTTCGTTACTCTTTTGTAGCATTTCAAATCTTCGGCACTTATATGACTTTATTGTGTTGCAAGTGCCGTAAAACATTTACTAAAACCAAACTATCCCCACAGTCAACACAGGGATGGAAGACAAGAGTACACTATGATGCCGAATATTCTACTTCGAATACCCTTGAGTTTTGATTCTAAATTGGTCTTGGGCCTTGGTTACATAACCTTTCAATGATGCAAAAAGAGCGGTTAATCTATTAACTTATTGAAGACACGCACTCTGGTCATTCGACATTTCTTGAAGATGCTCGATTTGGGGGCGTAACTTCGTGGTTCCAACAGATTTTTCTTCTTTTTTTTTCTAATTCTGAAAAGTTCAAAATTCGTGGAATACATGTAGTATGTATAGCACTACTATGAAATGTACAAACTTAGTTGTGTGATTTGTTTATGATGGTTCGAAGTTGATGGTTAGAGGGTGCTCTTGTGTGGTTTTCCTCCCTTTTCCCCATGAAACATCTGTTGTCCTTCTTTATTGTGTTTGTTACTCCCTTGTAACATATCTAATCTTCAACACTTATAATATGACTTTATTGTGTTGCAAGTGCCGTAAAACTCTTACGAAAACGAAAAGGAGGGTTCGAAAAGCATTGAAATGTTGTCTTTGCTCTGCGGCTAACCGAACGTATGTGTCTGTTACGTCCTTAAGGAATTCAAGGTTATTCGAACTAGAATCTTCGGCACCGTGTGGCACTCTTGTCTCATATCCCTGTGCTGTCTGTGGTGATAATCATCGACCCTTTAAGCATAAAATACGAAGAACACAGTGGACGCAAATGTCACAAAGCCCGAGTGACATAGGAGTGAGAAACTATACTGACTCCCAAAGAAATGCATTTTCCCGTCCAACCTGATTAAGAGGCAAGCTCCTTAATTAAACCACAGACTGTCTGTTCTGTCTGTTCTTATTCCCTCCCTCCCCCCCCCCTCTCTCTCTCTCTCTCTCTCTCTCTCTCTCTCTCTCTCTCTCTCTCAAGCCAGGACCGCCTTTGAGTTGACATGATTTGACCAAATTCAGATCCGTTCAACCTCCTATTGCGGATGCAGCGGGAAACGAGGGTGGATTTTGTTCCACCTGAAAAAACAGACACATTCTAAGCGCGTGTTCTTCTCGTGTTTTCTCTTTTTCTTACCAAAAAAGCATTTTCGTCGTGCAAATAGTTTCCATGTACCGTGAATGATTAGATTGCACCTCAAAACGGGAACGGCAGCTGTACGATCCTTCAATCCTTTCTTGTGGGCGTGGAGGCCGTTGTTTTCATCAATAAGCCTACAAAAACCAGCAGTTTTACTCGAGGGCATTCCACCCCCCTCCCCCTCCTTTTTTCTTCTTTCCTTCCTTCCTTGCGTTTTGTTGCAAGAGGTAATTCCATCTATTCTTCCATCTATTTATCTTTCCATCCGTATGTCCACGTACCTGCCTTTGTATTCCTTTTTCATTCATTCACATAATATACATATTATACATGTACGTTTATTCACACATATTTCCTCTCCATTCTCAGACGATGGGATGATTGAGATAAACGAATGTATATATATGTATGTATATAAATATACATATATGAAGGGGAAAATGAATAATCAAAATAGCCGATAATTTTTGTCTGCTGAAGACAGTAATCATAAATAAATGAAGAAACGGACGAATGAAGAACAAAAGAAAATAAATAGATAACTGAAGGTCTGAATAAACTGAATTGACTTTGAATTGTTATTTTGGGTGTGTGAGTCATCTCTCCCTTCTTTACATCAATAACAATGTTCTTGTATTGAAACATCTGCTCCTGCCTTAGAGTCCTTCAAACTTTGCTGTTTGCTGACTTTGCAAGTTTTCGTTTCTTGATTTGTTCCAATTTAGAAAATGGGGTTCAAGAGAAGGAAATTCAATTGGGGATTATGTTTCATTAATATTTTAGGGCTCGTATGGGTGCTGAAGATTAGAGGTGTTTGTGGTTAGGGGTGCTCTGGTATGGTTTGCTTTTTCTTTCCTATCAAACATCTGTCGTCTTTTTCTCTCCTCCTTCATTTTTGTGTTTGTGTTTGTGACTCTCTTGTAACAACTCTAATCTCCGGCAAGTATATGACCTTATTGTGTTGCAAGTGCCGTAAAACACTTACTAAGGCGAAGAAGATTAGAGATTCTACCATAGAGTAACATACAAAGGAAGGAAGGATGAGAAATAATTGCGATTAATGTTTGATCGGAAAGAAGGAGTAAATCACACCAGAGCGTTCACCAACCACACATGTTGTGTAATAAAGTCTACGTCCCTCACAACTTAATTTACATGCTTTTAGAGGCGCGCTGCTTAGACCTGGCTCATCATGGTCAATCCTGGCTGAGTGGAATAACGTGGTTGAAGGAGGCCACTGGTAGGTCCTACTTCTTTACTTACCCTGTGTTGTTTCTATTCTTTACTTACCCTGTGCTGTTTCTATCTGTCTGCCTTACTTTCCCCCCAGATCTTAATGATCATTTTGTGTCCATGTACTTCTCTTTGTCCCGGCTGAAAGAGGTATAGTATAGGTACATGTACTCAATTAAAAAAAATTTCTCCCAGTGGGAATTGAAACCATTTCTTCAACGAACAAAATAAAGAGCACAATAAATCATTTCACCACTGACACCGATCAAAACTCCGTTCTTCTGATATGCGTAAAACGTATCGTAACAAAGTGTCAGAGAGTGGGTTGTATGTTGTCTGCTAGATCTAGTAACTCACTCACCTGTTATGGTTTAGCGTGCGTAGCGTTCGAGAATCCCGTCCATCAAAGGGCTCAAGTAGCGTTGCGTTATGTGTTTACAGCTATTTGAAATTCCTTTTTCTTTCCGGGGGGG
>NW_004797667.1:83987-85385 GCF_000002075.1 Aplysia californica
GCGCTCATGAATGCGTAAGGTCATAGAGCCGGCGGGACACATTAAACATTTTTTGTCAGTAGGCAATTTTGAATTTTGCCCGGATGGCAGCCGAAGCCTACTCTTTTCTATTTTGGACCACCAAGGGTTTTTAACTTGCGCAACTTGCAGCGCTGACCTCTGAGATTTTTCGCCTTAATCGGAGAAGGCTAGGTGTTCGATCTTACATTAAGATCAGGGGTGTGGCTAACAGACAGCGGTAAGAAGGAGCCAAGGAGTAGCAGTAAAAAGGCTACAGAGAGTGTCAGAAGCCCAGAAGAGAGTGCAAAGGGAGGCGGGTTGGGGCCAGAAAGCGGAGACAAAAGTGGATGACAGAACTTTGCAAGAGAGCAGGAAGGGTGGTGAAAGGAGAAAATTTTAGAGCAGGAACATTTCCGTCGCTATCTGGATTCAAACCCGGGACCTATTGAATGAGTGGCGAACACCTTAACCTCTACACCATGAGAGCCCACCGTTTAAGGGTCGAAGCGTTCATGGCGTTCCAGAAACAGGTCCATCAAAGGGTTCAAGTAGCGTTCACGGAGTTGTGTGTTGACAGATTTTAAATGTGTTGTCTTTTAGGGCAGAAAGGGGAGGGTGGGTGGTTGATGGGTGCCCTGGTGTGGTATGTTCCTTTTTTCCTAGTGGGTGGTTGGTGGGTTGTCTGGTGTGGTTTGCTCCTTCTTTCCTTTCAAACGGCTATCGTCTTTATCTCTTCTCTTTCTTTTTTATGTTTGTTACTCTCTTGTAACACCACTAATCTTTGGGACTTATATGACCTTATTGTGTTGCAAGTGCCGTAAAACTCTTACTAAAACTAAAGAAAGGGGAGGTGGGTGTTCATTGTTGAGGAAGACTCTATAACTCTATTCATCTATTAGCCTTTTCATTTGTCTTGCTTTCGATGAAAAAAAGACTTATCTATCTGAAACAGAAGTCGAGATATTTGCGATTGAAGAATGTGGTGTCCCCGATTCGGAAGTAAAGTTAGCGAGAATGTATGGCTGCCAAAGAGCTTCAGCAGCTTGAGAGTCTTTGAAAACTGAACATGTACATGGATATTTTTTAAATTGGGAGCAAGGTAAATACTTCAGATTTCAGATAATACAAATATCTCCACATGCCCAAAAATTGACGAGCGCCTGATTCCACTGCGTCATGACACACAATATATAATTTACCTCCGTGAAGACGTACCCTTTGTTTACATTTATTTAAGAAGAACCAACCATGGGCGACAATCTGAGGAAAGTAGAGGACAGAAATAGATGGCGAGAGCTAGTTTTCAGATGCAGTGGTACCCCCACTGTTGCCCCAACCACGGGATAGAAGAAGAAGAAGAAGAAGAAGAAGAAGAAGAAGAAGAAGAAGAAGAAGAAG
>NW_004797667.1:87353-90517 GCF_000002075.1 Aplysia californica
TATATATATATGTAAATATGTTTGTACACTAAAGTGTACTTTGCCCATGCATTTGTGTGTCAGTGTGTCTGTGGGTACACGCGTCCGCAGCACACCTCCTTGTTCTGAGACTAAACCCTCCCCATGTTATCTCAGGCATAAACGCCTGTGCTCGTTAAGTAAGTGCTAAAAGCGTTGGCTGACCCCTCGGAAACTGCACGTGCAACAGTCTTAAAATAACGTCATTACCTGCCCGGGCCTTCCCTCCCGGAGCACCTCCCAAAGTTAACTTGGTTCCTTATCATATCGATTTCATGCACGAAATGTTTCATACGTCCCGACAACAGATCAAAAGGGACATGGATTCTCGGAAGGTTTTATTGTTTGTAGGAAGATGTTTCGCTACAGAAAGGCCGTGACCTTTCGCTGGGTTTATGGAAATGCAGACGTTGGTCCCTCCTGCTGGTATGATGTCATTTCCTGGATGCTTCAACGAATTGTCTGTTCATCCGGAGTGTGATGTGTTCTTTGCTCGTGTGCTAGGTCGGGCATGTTACGAAAGCTTTTGGGTTTTTTGTTGTTGTTGTTGTTGTTTTATTTATTTATTTTTTTTTTTTTTTGTATTTTGTGTGTGTGTATTTGTAAGTGTTTTACCGCACTCGCAACTGCAGAAGGTCATATGAGTGCGCGGGACACATAACATACTTTTAGTTGGTAGGAAATTTTTTATTTTGCCCGGGTGACGGCCAAAGCCTACTCTTATTGATTTTAGACCTCCAAGGGATCTTTAACGTGCGCAACTTGCTCACGGGACCTCCTTGATTTTTCGGTCTTATCGGAAAAGGCTAGGTGTAGATCTTTCCTACCTGAAGATCACGGGTGTGGCTGAAAAGTAGCAGTAAAAAAGAGCCAAGGAGTAGCAGTAGAAAGGCTGCAGAAAGAGTAAAGAGCCCAGAGGAGGGGGCAAGGAGGTAAAGGGATTGGGGCAGAAAGTGAAGACGAAAGCAGACGACAGAACATTGCTAGAGAGCAGGAAAGGAAGTGAAAGGAGACAATTTTAGAGAAGAAAATGTTTTGCTCTCTAGGCTACCCGGATTCCAACCCAAGACCTTTGAATGAGAAGCGAACATCTTAATCTCTAGGTCACGAAAGCCCCCACGAAACATTAACACGGAAACATTCACGCGTTAAGCCTCTAATTCAGTAGCCCATTCACTGAACAAGAGAGGACTGCGTACGAACAACTGCTCTGTAGCATACATGGATTTCAAGTCCTTAATTAAGAAGCAGCGGAAGGTGGTCGGAAGACCCATTGGAAGGTCATCCTTCTCTACTGCTTCTTCCCTCTTCTACTTCTATCCGTCTGTCTAACTTTCCCCTATACTAAAAAAACATTATTGTGCCGATGTGTTTCTCTGTACCAAAACAAACAAACAAAAAAAGCAACGACGAGTAATTTTTTTAAAACAATCAAATTCCGTTAATTTTATATTTTAGGTTGTTTTGTTTTGGGTTTTGGGGTTTTTTTATTTATTAATTTACCATGATTTTTTAATCGTTTTTTTCCCTTTCCTTTTTTTAAATTGTTTTTTTTAGGGGGGGGGTAAATCAGATTATCAACGTTCATCTATTTAATCCCGATCAGAAACACAATGGCATAAGAGGACAATTTTAGAACGTTCAAGAGATCGACATTTCCTATGACACCTCTTCCAGGGCCCTTCTGTCCATATGTGTTTGTTTCTTTATGCGTACAGAGAATATGAAAAGTATCATGTCTGGATTCTAAAGAATGATTGAGAGCATTCCGGTGTAAGTTCAAATGTCATACCTGGCAGGTGGGAGCTTTCAGGATCAGGCTTGAGCGCTCACACCTGATGGACGTATGGGACTCATCACCGTATTTGTTGTGTCTGAGAACCTGTGTATAAAGTCAAACGTGCGCCGTACTGACAAAGCGTTGCTGCTGGTAGGTAGTTGGTGAGCGCTACTATAGCAGCAGGTCTCACTTTTCTTCTTTCCCTCTTTTTTCTGTCAGCTTTTCTCGCCTTTCGCCTGTACTTAAAAGCCGATTATTATGATGTCTATGTCCCTTTTACTCTGAACCAAATTGAGACCAAATAGGCTGGTATACTAGTATTATCATCTCTAATAATATGTTCTAGCGATTCTTGACATAATTCCATTGACACGATCGGGTCGTGTCGGTTTGCTAGCCAGATTGAGGGCGTAGACGCCACCCGACCCGATCCCATTCACAATGGGCTCCAGGTATAAGTGTCCCGTTAACGTTTTCGAGTGTTCTTGAGGTGACGATCTTTCAACTTACCACTGCAAAAGGGGGGGGGGATTGGGAGGAGGAGAAGGAGGAGGGGAGGGGGATAGGAGGAGCGGGAGAGACACACAGATAGACTAGTAGACAGATGCAGCGACAGACTGGAAAGGAAGGTGTTGTGTAGAACACCCATTCATATTTTGTCTGTGTTGGGTAATAATACGCGCAATCATTTCCTTGATAATCTGATTTGTGCTCTTTTTTTTTTTTCTTTTTTTTACTAATACTGTCACTGCATGTGTTTTGCTGCTGATTTTCTTGCGAAATGAAACATTTCCGTTACTGACTTGCCAGAAACGAAATACTGAAAACTACAACAACAGCAACAACAACAGCAATAGCAACAACAATAACAGCAGCAGCAGCAGCAACAACAACAACGGCAACAACAACAACAACAACAACAACAACAACAATAACAACAGCAACAACAACAGCAGCAGCAGCAACAACAACAACAACAACTACAACAACTACAACAGCTGCACCAACAGCTATCAATATCACAAACACTTCAGAGCTACACAATCAGAAATACCGACATCAACGACAGGTGAAACATCGACAACAGCAACAACAAAATAAACAGTTATAGTTCACAAGCATCAATTTTTTATTGCGTTCCAAAGGTCGGAAAATCCAATCTTATTAATTGACGACACACTGTGCTCATTGCTGGTGGCTGGATGGACAATCAGAGCTGAGTCAAACACCTTTCGGATGAAATTTAATGTTGGCCAATTCTCCTCATCATGGCATCAAAAATAAAGAAATTCCATTATTTATATTTATTTTATTTCATTTTATTTCATTTTATTTTATTTTATTTATTTGTTTATTTATTTATTTA
>NW_004797667.1:92529-93654 GCF_000002075.1 Aplysia californica
GGGGGGTGGAATCAACACCAGTTCCAAGAGTACACGTAGAAAAAGGCTCCCAAAATCTCACTGAAGGCTTATGTTGCAACTCTATCAAGCGGTCTGCTCTTGGCCGAAATCGCTCATTATTTGTGTGCTATCGAATGGTTGGCAAGGGAATTCTTTGGCAGAAAACGTCCCGGAGCTATTGGCAACTGTTGTTTCTGGGCTACAGAAGGAAAGATGGGCCCGCAGTTTGGGGAGGGGGGAGGGGGGATCTGTACTGGTCATTGCTCTTTCTCTTGAAGTCGGAGGACATGTTTCAATGGGGTTGCTTCGGTGTTGGGGGTTAAGACAGATACTTCGTAATCCCGAGGGAATTGGTTCGGTTCTGCAGCATCCCATGAGATGAATTTGTTTCTGTTGTTGTTGTGTTTTTTCTTTGCCATTTGGTGGGGAAAGGGGGGGGGTATTTTTCCAGTCTAAAACCTGGGACCGCCTCTAAAATAATTGTATTAGATTAGATTAGAGTGCGCCGCTAGTTTAATTGATACCATGCTGAGTTAAGCTGCCGATGACCTGGTTCAAACAAAAGTCTGTTTAGTTAAAGTTAAAGGGGAGATTGTTGCTTTCTATCGCGTCAGTACATGTATGGTCGTATAATGTCTGTCTGTTCTCTTGCAATCATGTGTTGTAATGCTAAAGTTGTGGCACAGAGGTCTTGTTAGCGCCACCAATAGGTGGTTGGGGGGAGGGGGGGGGTGCTCTAGTGTGATTTTCTTCTTCTTTCTCCTGTCAAACATCTATCGTCCTTATCACTCTTCTTTCTTTTTTGTGTTTGTTACTCGCTTGTACAACATCTCTAATCTTCGGCACTTATTTGACCGTATTGTGTAGCAAGTACCGTAAAACTTTTACTTAAACTAAACTAACTCCACACCCACTCCACCCCCCTTTCCCTCCACACCATGTGCGGGAAGGGTTGATTTTTAAGGCAGAAAGGAAGAAAGAAAACAACAAAACGAGGAAAACACGCAACCAAACAAAAGCCTAGATCTAGAGAAAAAGAGAAAGCAAACAAAAACAAGACCTTCTAATTCTATCTCTCTCTCTCTCTCTCTTTCTCTCTCTCTCTCTCTCTCTCTCTCTCTCTCT
>NW_004797667.1:94448-96211 GCF_000002075.1 Aplysia californica
TCTCTCTCTCTCTCTCTCTATCTCTCTCTCTCCTCTCATTTCCCTTTTCCATGTCCTAACATCTCCTTTATCCATCACCACGTTTTCTCCTCACTGTCTCTCCTCCATTCATCCCGGTTTACCTGTCCCATCCCACCTCTTGTGTTACCTGCTACAGATAGCAGCTTCAAAGACAACCGCGCACTCTCTCGTGAGCGCATGGGGGAGGCGTGTGTGCGTTTTGTGAGTCCATCTCTCCTACCCGCTCGCTTCCCTTGACATTGAGAAGACGTAGCATCAAACAGCAAACGAAAGCAATAATTCCTTCTCCTTCTCTCGCTTCTGTTATGTGCTGTTTCTTTTTTTCCCCTTCTCTCTCCTTCGTGCGGTTTCAGAATCTCAGGATTTGAAGGACGCCACAGTGAGTCTGCTGCTATGGATCTATGATCCGACTTCTCGCTCCTCGCGTCTTCGCACTCTCGGGTGTAGATTACTTCTATTTTTCAAATTTGCTGTTTACTCCTCCTTCTTCTGTTCTTTTTTTTTTCTCATCACTGTGTTGGCTGCGTACGTTGCATGTTGTAAAGAGAATGTAACACGGCGTCATTTTTCGAGTGAGTTTCGTACGTGTTGTGCCCGTCTGTGTGTGGGCTATAGACGAGGGAGAGAAAAAAGATGAACAGTCGTTAAGGTGGTGCTGTTTTGGACTATTTTATCTGAGAAAGGTAAGTCTGCTTGGGTGTTAACCCTTACCCTTTTTAATAAATTATTATTGATTTATTTTCTGGTTATCAGCGGATGAGGGGGTGATTGGAGGGCACGACTGGTAGGTCCTACTTCTTTACTTTCTTTGCCTCTGTTGTTTCTGTCTGTCTTATTTTTCCCCGGCACTAAATGACCATTATTATGTTAATTTGTTTCTCTTTACTCAATCAATAATAATAATTGGAATTATTTTAAGTGGGAGTTGGGTGGTGTTGGGTGGCAAATGCATCTGTACAGACATATATCGCAGTTTCGGAATGACCTTTGCTATAGGCAGCTGTTGTTATTTGCCCTGTCTGTATAGTGCAAAAATCCTGCAATCCTTAATTAGATTAGACCAGAGTGCGCCGCTAGTTCAGTTGATACCCTGCTGAGTTAAGCTGCCGATGACCTTCTTCAAATCACCAACTGGATGCTCTTGGACTTGGCTTATTTAGGGGTTCTTCAAAGTCATCGTCCCCCATCCAGGGGACTGAAGATGTTTTCAAGGGGGGGGGGGGGTATTAACATGCACAGTACAATTGTAAATGGGCTGATTTATCAATGTAATGCTCATACTGTGACGGAACAACGTAGTAGTGGGAACTGCTGCTTTTTCTGTCCTCATCCTTTATCGTCTGCCTGTCTGTCTGCCTGCCTGTCTTTCTATCTGCGTGCCTGTCTGTCTGTCTGTCTGTCTGTCTGTCTGTCTGTCTGTCTGTCTGTCTGTTTGTCTATCTGCCTGTCTATCTGCCTGTCTGTCTGTCTCTCTGTTTGTTTGTCTGTCTGTCTGTCTGTCTGTCTGCACACTCCGTCTGTCCTCTTGTCTCTCTTCTTCCTCTTTGAATTCTGTACCCCCTGCACTGGCCTGCAGCCGTCCTTTGATTTCACGTACTTGACAAGATAATGTCACAGCCGGCTTCCTCTTCAACATAACCATGTGATATTTTGCGTCATGACATGATCTCACTTCCCCCTCCCTTCCTTTTTCTTTTCTTCTATCAATCCCTTTTCTTCTTCCCTGCCCTATCGCAGCCCCC
>NW_004797667.1:96311-98818 GCF_000002075.1 Aplysia californica
CCCCACGATCTTTGTTTCACTTAGTCTCTCCTATCCACGCTCTGTCGTTCTGTCTCACTTCCTCATTCATTCTTTCGTTTTCTCTCTCTCCCTCTTCCCCCCTGCCCTTTTCTCCTCCTCTACCCCCTCTCTCTTTCTCTCTCTCTTCTCTCTCTCTCTCTCTCTCTCTCTCTCTTCTCTCTCTATCTCTCTCTATCTCTCTCCCTCTCTCTCTCTGTCTCTCTCTGTCTCTCTCTCTCTCTCTCTCTCTCTCTCTCTTTCTCTCTCCCCTCTCTCCGTCTGTCCCCCCCCCCCTTGTCTCACTCCCGTGATGCCGGACGTTGATTCATCGCCGCCGATATGGTAACCGGAGATCTTTTGAAGTTGTTCTTGAGGCTTGAAGAGGTTTATCGGCCTCCCGCTGTGGGTTATCGTTCTTGTTATAGCAAGTGTTTGTTTTTGGGTTTATTTGTGTTGCCGTTGTTGCGGTGATGATTTTGTCGTTGCTGTTGCTGCTTTTTTCTGTATGGAAGTATAATGTAAGAGATTTGCTCGGTAACTGGCGAGATTAAGTAATCTATCTGCTACGTCCCAAGGCGTGGGTGGTTGGCGGGTGCCCTGGTGAGATTTGCTCCTTTCTTCCTACCAAACGTTGCTTGTAACACCTCTAATATTCGGCACTTATATGACCATCAAGGTTGCATGTGCCGTAAAACTCTTACTAAAACTAAAAAGGTGATGTTTTGTTGTAGCTGCTGCTTTTTATGCCTCGAAGTATTATGTGAGAGATTTGTTCGGAAACTGGCGAGATTAAGTAATCTGTCTGCTGCGTATCAAGGCAGTGGTGCACATGATGGCGATTTAACATTGCTGTTGATACTGGTTTTGTTTGTTTGTTTGTCTCTGTCTATTAAACTGTTTCAAGCAAAACACATTGTATAATCTATGGTGAATAAACCTTCTCCAAGAGCACATAGCCTCACTGTTTCAGATAGTGTGTTTGAGAGTGTTCGTGAGTGTGTGTTTGTGTGTACGTGTGTGTGTATGTGTGTGTTTGTGTGTTTGTGTGTTTGTGTATGTGTGTATGTGTGTGTTTGTGTGTTTGTGTATATGTGTATGTGTTAGTTTGTATGTATGTGTGAGTGTGTGTGTGTGTGTGTGTGTGTGTGTGTGTGTGCGTGTGTGTGTATGTGTATGTGTGTGTGTGTGTGCGTGTGTTAGTACATGTGCGTATGTGTTTGTGTGTACAGGAGGTCTTTTGGGGTTGTTTTTTTAGCAGTGGGGGGTTGTCTGTGTGTGTTTTTTCAGGTGTCTATATCCACACAGATATCATCATTAGTGTATGTGTTCCCAGTTTTTGACAGGAGTACATGTTGCTCTTTCTCTGTCATGTGGCAAATCTTTCAGCCAGGTGGAATCCATACGTCTGGTCCTTGTCTCGTCTTTGTTGAAGCAGCGCGTGCTCTCCATTGGTCCCTTCCCCACTCCCCCCTCCCTCCAGGGCAGTGCCACTGACAGAAATTGTCTTTAGGCCATTCCCACAGAGGCAGATTTTAACCTGTTCTTATGCACAATTTGTAAATGGGCTGATTTATCAATGTCATGCTCATACTGTACCGGAACAACATAAGGGGAACTGTTGCTTTTTCTTTCCTCATCCTTGCTATCGTCATTTCCCCCCCCCCCCCTCTATTTCTTTTGTATCATGTTTGTCACTCTTGTGAACTACTATCTCCGGGGTGTCTTGATAGTCGAAGCAGAATTTGTGCTGTTGAGGCCAGTGGATTTCTCTGTTGACACCCACCCCTTGGCGCTCATTTGACCTTATTATGCAGTTGCGAGCGCCGTAAAACCTTACTAAAAACAAAACTAAAAGAAACAGCGCGTGCTCTCCATTGGTCCCGGGAGACAAATATTCTTAGCCTGTTCTCACCCCGAGTTCTCACACTCTGCCCTGACGTTCTGACATTTACAAGCGGTTATGGCAGTTGGGATCATACCTAGACGCTCAGAGTAAGAACGTAAAGGGTCACTCAGATTTGGAACATTTTCCTTAGGGGTCGTACGAGGATTTGTCTTAAATAGATAAAATGGATGTGAAAGCAGACGATTTTAGCGAGAAGATAAATTTCCCTCGCTGTCTGGATTCGAACCCGGGACCTATTGAAAGAGAGGCGAACACCTTAACCTTTAGGCCGCGAGAGCCCCCTCCCCCTACCTCCCGAGAATGAGATAAGGACGGGCTAGTGACGCGTCCACCCTCTCACCATGTTGGTGTCTATCTGTGGCATAGCTGGCTCGGGTATCAGGGTGAGTCCAGATGGACTGATAGACGGATGCATACATATCATAGGTCGTGAGTCAGTGTCTGCGTGAGTGAGTCACACGCACGGAACTGGAACAACTTTTAAAAGAAGCGATATTAAGAGACGATCAGTCGACTTTATTCTCTCGCTCTCTCTCTCTCTCTCTCTGTCTCTCTCTCTCTGTCTCTTTCTCTCTCTCTCTCTCTCTCTCTCTCTCTCTCT
>NW_004797667.1:99919-101241 GCF_000002075.1 Aplysia californica
GTGTGTGTGTGTGTGTGTGTGTGTGTGTGTGTGTCTTTCTGTCTCAGCGTGGAGAGAAAGGGACTTGAAGGGACTATCATTTATTACATTTTTGAGCGTGTGGGTTTTTTAGGGTTTTTGGGGGGTTTTTTGTTCATGTTTGGTTTCTTCCCCTAATCTGAGTTTGTTATAGTGTCTGATTGTTTGTCTGTCTGTTTGTTTATCTCTCTATTTCTCTATCTATCCGTAGATTGGTAAAAAAAATTGAAGAGAATGGGTAAGGAAAGAAAACGAATAATAAAAAGTGCAGAGTGAAAGAAAGAGATAAATAGATAATACAAAAACTGAAAGCAACAAAGATGCCAAAAAGGAAACGAGTAGAACAAAAATCAACATAAAAAAAAATAAAAAAACAAGAAAAAGAAAAGCTAACAGAAATAATTAAAGAAAGGTGAAGGAGTAGATCAACATCTTGTATAGTGCAGAAAATAGCGAAAGGGCGCCGAAAAGAATGACCTGAGAGATGAGATCTTTGATATGGATGATATGGATAAGCGGAAGTGTTTAAGAATAGCATGCGAGCGGCATTGTCCAGTCCTAGCAGTCATGCACACCGAGACAGGTGCAGATTTATCTCCCTTTCCGCGGAATGAACGTCTCTCGTCCAACAATGGTGTGAGTCCATGCTATACATTTTTATACGACTGTGAGCATCTTAGTGTGAGTGGATTCCTTGAGGAACGGTCCTTCACACTGCTGTTTTCTGTCTGCATTCCTCCTTTGTTTTCCGGGGCTCTTCGGGGGTTTTTGGGTTTTTTTTGGGGGGGTTTTGGGGTTGTTGTTGTTTTTTGTGTACGATACAGCACATCTTCCGGTTTTTCTCTTTGTCTACGGTCCAGAAGTCTATGGCTTAATGGTTAAGTTCTTTGTCTTGAGTACATCGGAGTCTGTGGGTGGTTGACGGGTGCTCTGGTGTAGTTTACTCTTTCTTTCTTTTCAAACATCATTATATCGTCCTGATCTCTCCTGCTTATTTTTTAATGTTTGTTACTCTCTTGTAACACCTCTAATCTTCGGCACTTGTGTGACCTTATTTTATTGCAAGTGCTGTTGAACTCTTACTAAACATATTTTTAAAAGAATTAAAGGAGTTTACTTCGATTTCTACTTAGCAATGTTTGGTTTATGGAATCATTCTTCTTCGTCTTTATACGAAGATGCTGCATTCCACTCATCCTGGATGGGCCCTATCTATTTATCTATCTATCTATCTATCTGTCTATCTATCTATCTATCTATCTATCTATCTATCTATCTATCTATCTATCTATCTATCTATCCAT
>NW_004797667.1:102406-104089 GCF_000002075.1 Aplysia californica
CTGTCTGTCTGTCTGTCTGTCTGTCTGGCTGGCTGGCTGTCTGGCTGTCTGGCTGTCTGGCTGTTTGTCTATCTTACTTTTTTCCAGCACTAAATGACCTTCGTTATATTGAGGTGTTTGTTTTTTCTCAAACAAACAAACCAACAAACTCGGCGTGGATGGTTGGCGGGTGCTCAGGTGTGGTCTTCTCCTTCTTTCCTATCAAACATCTTTCGTCCTTATCACTCCTCCCTCTTTTTTGTGTTTGTTATTCTCTTGTAACACTACTAATCTTCGTCACTCATATGATCTTATTGTGTGGCAAGTGCCGTAAAACTCTTTCTAAAACTTAACTAAAACAAACTGGGCAGTCTGTCCATTGTTCCCCTTTATTGTGTTACTATTATCCTAGCACATCACCCCCTACACATCGGCGTAGCAAGATGCCATTATTAGGCTCTTCATTCGTTGCGGAAAAGACATGAGCTCGATTCCCATGTGAGAGAACTGGTTTTATTTAGTATCCCCATCTTTTTTCAAAACGAGGTGCCCATTGCGGATGGGATGGGATCGGGTCGGGTCGGGTAGGGTCGGGGGCGATCGCCCCTCTCGTCGCCAGAAAACAAACGTGTTTGTATTTGAGGCGTGAGTCGGGCGCAATTGGCTTGTGCCACGATAGCCGCTTTGCGCCATCAATCTGGCTAGCAAACCACCACAACCGACCCGATCCCCCAATGGGCACCCCGTATAAGATATGTGCAGATCTCAGTCTGGCTCTCATAGACAGGTTCAAAGCAGCCTGCCTCCGTTTTGATCCCAATTATTTCGATGAGTTTGAAGAACGTTGACAGTAATTCGAAAGCAGTAGCGCACTTACATGTCTTCATTTTAATGCATTCTTGCTGTGACCTTCATCCAAACACACAAAAGAGTTTCTTGAGTGATAATGGTGAAATCATAACGCCCCCCACCCCTTCTCTAAACTACCCCAAATCGCAACTTTCAACTCATCCCCATCTCCACATCATCGCCCCCTCCCCCTTCCCCTTTTCTTTATCTCCTTTTTTGGCGAGGCCTCGTGGGACGAGAGACAGTACATATCTCTTGTGTCCGAGCGAAGGGCTGAGCAGGCAGCGTTTATCATAGGTGCTAGACACTGAGGAAGCCTAGATGCTAATCTATTCCATCTGTTACCTCTCCTCCATCTCCCTGGTTCTTCTGTCAAGAAAAAGGCTCCCTCTACTGCCGGAGATTTCTGGGATCTAGCTGCTTCACTATCTCGCCTTCCACACCCTCCGCTGAATAATTCCTTCTAATATCATTTTCTGGAATAGTTACTTTTACCCGGAGAGCGAGCTAATGGACCAAAATGTTCTAGTATTTACGTTGCACTTAAAATGCACTTTAGCCATGTAGTCCTTGGTACAACTTTCTAGGTTGGCTGCGCTCGGTCGCAGATGTGTGTGTGTGTGTTTGTGTGTTTGTGTGTGTGTGTGTGTGTGTGTGTGTGTGTGTGTGTGTGTGCGTGTGTGTGTGCCCCTACTGACAAAAAACCCCGTTATCCGCGGGAAAGCCTATAATATAACTTGGTTGGTAAAGGTTTCTTGGGTCGCCTGATTTGTGTGCGTGCGTGCGTGCGTGCGTACTACGTATGTATGTATGTATGTATGTATGTATGTATGTATGTATGTATGTATGTATGTA
>NW_004797667.1:105257-106745 GCF_000002075.1 Aplysia californica
GGAGAGTGCGCACGTCAGACAGGCAGACACACACACAGACAGAAAGACAGGCAGAAAAACGGACAGACAGACAGACACAGACGCACGCACACACACAAAAACATAGGCACTCAGACACAGTCACACAGACACAGTCACACAGACACACGCACACATAAACACACACATAGCCAAACACACACGCACACATACACACACACACACACACACACGCACACGCCTACACACTCACACACACACACACACACACACACACACACACACACACAGGGGTAGAGACAAAGAGCGAGAGAAGGTGATATTTTTTTTTATGAAACAGAAATATAGAGGAAGAAGAATTTAGGAGAATGAGATTTTGATACCACTTTCCTGCATGAACCTACGGCCCCAAATAACTTTGTGTAACATCAGTAACGTAGATAGAACAGTTTCCTTTATTTGTGCGCCTGATTTCATGCTACGTTTCTTATCTCGTGTTATAGCAATTAGATCTACGGCTCTAGCGCGCAACCCGTGTCTGTCATTACTATAATAAGATCTATCTCGCTTCTCGGTGAGTGTAGGGAGAACAGCAGCCGACTTCGCGGATCTTTGATAGAGTAAAAGAGTGGCTGAACGACGAGACGGTCGATTCTACCACCTCTTTTTGTTTGTTTTTGTAAGTGTTTTACGGCGCTCGCAACTGCATAAGGTCATATGAGCGCGCTCTACCACCTCTATTCTTTCTCTCTGCATTATTTTTTTAGCTGAATTGTGTCTGTCTAGTTTGGGTTTGCTTCGTGGTTGTTGTTTTTGTGTGTATTGTTTGTTGTTTTTGTTTTTATGTTGTTGTTTTTTTTGGTTTTGGTTGTTTTTGTTTTTTTTTGTTTTTTTTTTTGTTTTTTTTTGTTTTTTTTTTTTGTTTTTGGGGGGGGAGGTGGTTCCCCTACCCGTCAATGTAGTGGTGTAGCTTTGTGAAATCTTCTGTTTGTTATTGATCGAAGCAGTGCAGTGTTTGTTCTGGTGTGCTCTGCCCTTTTTCCTTCTTTGCAGCTTTACAAGGGCTCAAAATTGTTCCCTGGTGTTATGTTGTCGTTGTTATTTTGACTCTCTGTAAACTTCAACTCCTGTCTTTCAGCCACACCCCTGATCGTCTGGTACACCTAGTCTTCTCGGACACGGGCGAAAAATCTCGGAGGGACCGAGTGCAAGTTGCGAACGTTAAAGATCCCTTGGTTGTCTAAAATCGATAAGAGTAGGCTTCGGCCGCCATCCGGGCAAAATTCAAATTTTTTTACCTACTGGACCTTATGCAGTTGCGAGCGCCGTAAAACACTTAACCCCCCACCAAAAAAAAACAACCAGCAAACAAACAAACAAACGAACGAATAACAAAAACAGAAACGAAAAAACCTACGTGTAGGTGGTTCGCGGGTGCTCTGGTGTGGTTTGCTCCCTTATCCCTTTAGGAAATCTATCGTCTTTATCTCCCCTCCTTCTTTTTTATGT
>NW_004797667.1:106845-110087 GCF_000002075.1 Aplysia californica
CCCCCCCAATTCTTCTTTGTGTTTGTTACTCTCTTATAACACTCCTAATCTTCGACACTAATTGTGTTGCAAGTGCCGTAAAATGCTTGATAAAAAGCTACAACGCCCTAGCTTTGTTTATATAATATATTTACAGTGCTATTTTGTGACGTCATGTCTGTGTTGCCATTCTTGTGCTTATCTCCCTTCTGTCTATCTATTTGTTCACAGAGAGAGCAGAGAGGACGAGGGGTCAAAAAGCAACAACAATCTACACCAGGCTTCATCAGACGTCCAGCAAGTCCGTCCGGAGAGTGACCCATCGGAATTCGTCGCAGACAAACAGGGAACAACTCCTCGTCCAAATGTAGAGAGCTCTAACGAAGGCAATAATCAGAGAGCAGGGAATTTATCTGTTGAAGAATTTGGTTCTGTATCAAAGCCAGACGTCAGTGTCCCTCTCATTGATAATTTTGAAAACACGCCAGTCGATTCCTTTGATAGAGCTGTTTCTGCTCCGCGTGACAAAGATCAGAAAGATCCGACAGATTTAGAAGAAAAAACCCAAGGTCTCCTTCGGTCGTCATCGTCAGAAAATTCAACGCTCTCTGCTCCAGAGTTTAAAGCTCGAGAGAGTCAGGAGGAGACTTCCGAAAATGTCCGGACGGCTAAATCATCGGTGACACATGAAGTCGAAGAAGCACGAGAACAAGACGGGAGTGAAGAAGACATGGACGCTAGGAGAAGAAGGAAGCTGCTGGAACGGACAAGCGATGTTTCGACCGAGGATTCTTCAAGCTGGAGGTCAAGGGTTTACCAGAAAGATGTGGAACCCTCTCGAGTTGAAAGGTCCGGGTCGCTGACCTCTTACACCGGGAAGACCTCGAGATCGTCTTACCATGAGGAAACTAGCACATGCGAGGGTCGTAGAGGAAGCGCAGACGTGTCCCCGAGAGATTCCACTAGGCGGAGGTCAGAGGACACCAGCTCTGCAGATTTGGCGGAGCGGCTTGCGAAACGAAGGGCGCAGAGGCTTGAAGAACAGGGGAAGAGCTCGAGCCAGGAGAAAGAAGGGTCGGTGGACAGCCCCAGGACGCTGCGAGACAGACGGCGGAGCAGAGACAGCAGCGCTTTGTCTCAGGACAGTGTCGAGAACGGGGATCACGGCGAGGATCGTTTGTCGGTACGTCGAGCCGCCTCAAGGAGACACGAGGTGGTGGAGAGCGGAGGTTCGGGCGCGGAAGGGGCTGGGGATCGCCGACACCGCTGTGGGAGTCGGGATAGCGTGATCTCTGCCGACAGTGTCGACAGTAGCGTTGGGGAGGATCAGGGGCGTAGACGATGGTCGCGGAGAAGGGGAAGCGACGAAGAGGCTGGCTCTATAGGAGCGACAGTTGGTAGTGAAGAGGTGGAGGCTGGACGAAACAGAAGGTTGAGCAGCCGGGACAGTTGTTTCCAGTCAGCGGAAAGTGGACAGAGTTTACGATCTGTAGAAGGCGAGGATAGGAGAAGCTCTCTTGACGTGGTGCCTGACATCGCTGCGGAGAATCAGAATAATAACAGCGCGTCCAGGGCCTTCGCCTCTACTTCTGACAGCCTCTCAGTTAGTTCACTGACTTCATCCTCGGTCCGCAGACGACACCGTCGTGACGTCATTGAAGAGCGGGAAGAAGAACAAGCAGGCGGTGACGTCCCGTCCTCTTCTTCCATCGTCACACCGGCGGTTGTGAATGGAGTGAATAATGACGTCAAACGTACAGCTCCAGGAGAATTGGGTGGGGGCGTGTCGGAAAGTAGCTCTGCCTCCACTAGATGGCGAGACCACATCTCTCTCAGTGGCTCCGCCTCCGTTGACACTAGCTCCGCCTCTGCTGACACCGGCTCAGCGAGGAGGAGTTCTGAAGACGGTGGAGGGCCGGAAGCGGCGAACGGTGGCCAGGTGGAAAGTTTCCAGGCCAGGCTGAGGCGACTGAGGGGGGCGGAGTCAGAGGATGTTACGTCAAACACTGAGGTAAGTTTTGAACATGTTTTGATCATATATCTACCGATTTCTTTTTTGAGGCAAGATGAAGTAATTAATTGTTTATTGCTTTTTTATTTGTGTCCTAAGTTTCCTTGTTTTTATATTCAATTTTGCTTACTCTTATTACATTTCTCTGGGAGTGGAGGAGTACGGTCTATGATGGTAGTATAAGCTACTCTGTTTATAGTTTATTTGAAAGGGAAAAATTACTAATTTGTCTAACTTTTATCGAAATTCCTTTAGAGTTTGATACTTTTTGTGTGAATACCCGTGAAGCATTTGTGTATACTACTACACCTTTATCCCATTTTTCATATCGTATGATTTAATTAATTAATCAAAGTGGCTTGAAAATAATTTAGATCAAATTTTTGTGTCTCCTGAAGGCATCTACCACGACAAGTAGAAAGGAAAGTTCCTCCACGCCCACCCTAGCAGCGAATGAAACCTGCAAAGAAGTCTCGACTAACGGTGCCCACGACAGAGAAGAAAAAACCGCTTCGGAAGGAGTATCTCACCCTCGGAACGTACCGGAAGCTACCGTTGCCGGGGAAACGTCCGAGGTCTATGCCACACCCCCTGCCACGCCCCCTGGCACACCCCCGGAAGAGGGCGTGTCCGCGAGGAAGCGTAAAGTTCGCAAAGACAAGAGCTCTGTTAGAAAATCTGCTCTGAATATGAGTACCTCAGAGGAAGATGACAGCGACCCAAGGGGTGAGTATTTGACTGTCGTTTTCTCTGTTCTCACCAAAGAGGTTATTATTTAGTACTAGAGTTCGTGGCAGTGATGTCCCCCACGTAAAGAGGTTATATTTAGTACTAGGTCCCCCACGTAAAGAGGTTATATAGTCCTAGAGTTCGTGGCAGTGATGTCCCCTAAGTAAAGAGGTTATACTCAGTACTTGATTTCGTGGTAGTGATGTCCCCCTCGAAAAGAGGTATTATTTAGTACTTAAGTTCGTGACAGTGATGTGTCCCACGTAAACGAACTAGAACTGCGTGTACCCACTCTGGGACGCTGAATCTCAAGGGCAAGACATGCGCAGTTCAACAGACAGGTGAGTACTTTTAGAGACTCATGCGGAAGCGTCTCGGAGATCTTAGGAGGAAACCTACAAGTTTGCACTGAAGTATGGGGGCAGGGTGGTGTTAATTTACCAGATCTCGTGGGGAGCGGGATAGGGGCTCAGATTGTTCCTGCGGATGGAGGCACGCTGGCCTTGCCGATGAGGGTAAGAAG
>NW_004797667.1:110187-112458 GCF_000002075.1 Aplysia californica
CCCCACCACCCACCACGTCTGACACGTATGGCATATCAGTGCTGCGAGCTCTAGTACTATAATATGATATAACTTCTTTGGCCCACGCACATAGAACCTGTATGGTCTGTCTCTCTCTCAGTCTGCCTACGAGTTACTGGGTAGCGACACTGGGATAATTTTTTTTCTTTATTGCACCGTTGTGCATTTCGCTTGTTTGTATAGCCTTTTTCTCTCTGAATATGACCGTTATTGTTTCGATGAGCAATTAATAACGCATTCAGGTTCCGATCTGTCTTTCAATCTTTTCTTATCCTAAAATCTTCTTCAGTTCGTCTTTCTGTCCGTCTGTTTGTTTCTCAGCTTGTCTCCATATTATCTATCATTATACTCTTCTCTCTGTTTCTTCATCTGTCTACCGGTCTTTCTATCTTTATTTTCCTTTTCATAACTAGGTCTTAATCTGTTGGTCCATCTACATGTCATGCCTTCTGTCTTGTCGTGCTATTTTTTAAAGGAAAATAGAAACAAAAGAAAACGACAAAATAAAACACCAAGTGTACGGAATCCCCCCCCCCCCCCCAACCCCTTTTTTTTCACCTTTAAATTTTCTTTATAAATAACAACCCAAGAACGTAGTGGCTGTAGCGGAAAGTGAAATTGTTCGGCTGAGTGTTTCCTGGTGGGAAGCAACAATTGTTACTCCGTCTGACTGCACATCTGGCTACTTAGAATAAATGAACACATCCTTGCCAGTGAAGTCATGATGAAGAAAGTCGGTTAGGGGCTCTCGTTGCCTTGGGGTTAAGGTGTTCGCCTCTCATTTAATAGGTCTTGGGTTTGAATCCAGATAGCAACGGAAACTTTTCTTCTCGAAGATGTTCTCCTTTCACCTCCTTTCCTGCTCTCTAACAATGTTCTGTCGTCTGCTTTCGTCTCCACTTTCTGACCCCATCCCCTCACCTCCTTAGCCCCCTCCTCAGGGCTCCTGGCTCTTTCTGCAGCCTTTCTACTGCTTCTCGGACAAGGGCGAACAATTTGTTTGGTCTCGGGTGCAAGTTTGCGCCCGTTAAAGATCCTTTAGTGGGCCCAAATCGATAAGAGTATGCTTCGGCCGCCACACGAGCAAAATTCAAAATTTCCTACCAACTGAAAATGTTAGGTGTGTGCCGCGCTCTCTTGTGACTTTATGCAGTTGTGAGGGCCGTTAAACACTTACCCTCCCCCCCAAAAAAACCACCAAAAAAAACCAACAAAAAAACTCCCATAATGAGACACATTTCAAGCCTTGCGTGTTTTTGTTAGGAGGCTCACATCGTTAGCGGGTGGTTGGAGGGTGCCACTGGTAGGTCCTACTTCTTTACTTTTCCTCAGTCGTTTCTCTCTTCTGTCTGTCTTACTTTTTCCCTGAACAATTTTGAGAAAATCGAAGGTAAAATTTTTGCCCCTTGTTCCGATTCTAGACTTTTCTCTATAACCAAACAAATTAAATATAACACCAATGAAACCAAACTTCTTGCACAGGTAGGGCTTTAGGAAACCCCGGAAATCTTGGTCAGCCCGCTTGTCCTTAAAAGCGACCATTTATTTTTTATTTGCTTTACTTTCGACGTAAAAGATCGCAGTGCCTGCCGGATTTCTCCAGAGTTTCACAAGGTGTTTCCCTGACTTCGGTCTGTTACTTCTCTATGGTGCTCCAAAGACTGCGATCAATGGGAGGTCTACCATTAACGTGTGGCTTGAATTTGCTCCGAGGGTGTTATGAAAACATTCAGAAATTATGTTATTATGTAGAAAAGAGGAAAGACTTGCAAAGCCAAAATAATATGATACGGTCCGATATAATAATAATATAGCTTTAGGTGTTAATATCTGACGAGAGTTAAAAGACTGCTGACATTTATTAGTTTTTTCAAAGCTCATTTATTGAGCCTTTTTGTGGTTCAACGTAGATCAAATTATAAGTGAAATCTAAGGGTTGAGTCTGACTGGCGTACCTCTCCCCGATCGTGATAGGAAAGAAGTTAAAAGATTAGGCAAATGTATTGCTATTTGAAAGGAAAATGGGTAAATATTCTTGCCAATCGCCCAATGGTAAAGGGATGAATCATTTATTGACTGAATGTATGTATAAAGGAATATTATATCAATTGAAGCGATGTAATAAGTCTGGTAAAAAGAAAGAGATGTCACACGAGTGCGCACGCACGTGTATACGCGTGCACACACGTACACTTACACACTATTATATGCACACACGCTCGCGCACACACACACACACACACACACACA
>NW_004797667.1:115806-116863 GCF_000002075.1 Aplysia californica
TCCCCCCTCCCTCCCTCTCCCCCTCTCCCCCTCTCCGTCTTTCTCCTGATGTGAGAGAAAGGGTAGCTGCAGTAGCAATAGTAATAGCAGAAATAGTAGCCAGCAGAAGCTGTAGCAACAATACCAGTAGCTAGCAGTAGCAGTGGCAACCAGTAGCAGTGGCAACAGTACGAAGTAGCTCTAGAAGTAGTAGCAGCAAAAACGACAAGAGCAACAACCACGGATAATAGCCACAATAACAGATAGCAGCAGTAGAAGCAACAGTAACAGATAACAGCAGCAGCAATAATAATAGATAGCAGCAGCAGCAGCAGAAGCAGCAGAAGCAGCAGAAGCAGCAGCAGCAGCAACGACAACAGCAACAACAACAATAACAGATTGCAGCAACAAAGGCAACAACAACAGATACCATCATCAGCAACAATAACAGATAGCAGCATCAGCAGCTGGCTGTTTCTGTAACAATGGAAGAAGCCGACAAAAAGAAAAGATTCTAACTGAATCCCCATATGTACATGTAATCCTGGAGTTGAGACCAGCCATCCAGTAAAACAAAACAGATTGTGTGACTCGTGGGCTTCCTTCCCTACCGTGTCCCCCGGAATGTTTCTGGCGATCCGGAAAATCTCCAAGTCAAATATTGACCCCGGTGGCATGGGGAAGAGGGTCGTTGGCTCATTGATAGCCTCAACTGGCCTGGCGTCTGTGAAATGCTAGAGGAAGAGGTGGGGTATGGGAAAGGGAGGGGGGAGACGATGGAAGACAGAGTAAGTGAGAGGAGGGAGGGAGAGAGGAAAAAGGGGGGAGTTAGAAAGAGTGGGAGAGAGAGGGGGGAGACAGAGAGACTAACAGAGCGACAGACTGAAAGAACGATGTTGAAGGAGAGAAAGAGATGGTGGAAAAATGGAGGTAAGAGAGGTTGTTAGATGAGAGAGAGGGAGAGAGAGAGAGAGAGAGAGAGAGAGAGAGAGAGAGATGGGGGGGGGATAAAAAGAGAGATGGATCAGAGGTAGTGGGCGCCGCGAGATGACAATGAGCTACTTTTAAAATACACGTG
>NW_004797667.1:119488-121021 GCF_000002075.1 Aplysia californica
ATTGGCTATTGTATAGTTTCATCACCACAGTAATACGGGGTGCCCATTGGGGGATCGGGTCAGGTCGAGTCGGTTTGCTAGCCAGATTGAGGACGCAAAGCGGCTATCGTGTCACAAAGCGAGGACAAGTCGGGCGATTGACCCGACCCGACCCGACCCGATCCCACCCGCAATGGGCACCCGGTATACGGTTATACTAGTCGGGACGCAGGTTGTTGGAGGGCGCCACGGGTAGGTCCTACTTCAGCCTGTCTTATTTTTCCCAGCACTAAATCACCATTATTGTGTCGATGTACTGCTCTTTACTTAAACAAACAAATATACAAACAAACGAGGTGGGACCTCTGAATTTAACGCTCATCTCCCAAAGGACCGAGCCAGATGGATAAGGGGCCTTAAAAACTCCCCCAAACAAGCCAGGCTCAGAACACTCTATTTGGGTGTCGAACTAGGGCCTCCTTCTCCGCATGGTACAGCATGAGACCAACTGAGTTATCGGTGCCTCCTTAAGAAAAATAAATTATACTATTTCTATTTCAAGGAGAAGAAAGAAAACAGGGAAGAAAAAATGTGTGCGTGCTCTGTTGAGTATTGTCCAATCATTGAATTATGTCTTTACAAATACCGAAATTGATAAGCGTTGTAACTTGAGAAATACTGGCTGGGAAGTGACTTGACGGGTTTGCTGGGGTCAACATCTAGGTTTGGCTAGGCTCGGTTCTGATCTATTTCTTTGCAAGTGTTTAACGCCCACTCAGATAAAAGTTTGGTTATCTAGGAGGCAGGCTGCTTCTACATGTCTGTCCGGGCCGAGCTGGACGGTGAGTTACAGGTGTCATCAGGTCTCAGGCTAGTATGAGAAACGATGGACGGGCAGGGAGCTCTCGTGGCCAACAGGTTAAGATGTTCACCTCTCATTCAAAGGTCCCGGGTTCTTATCCGTGTAGCGACGGAAAAATTTTCTTCTCTAAAATGTTCTCTTTCACCTCCTTTCCTGCTCTCTAGCAATGTCCTGTCGTCTGCTTTCGTCTCCACTTTCTGACCCCACCCCCTCACTCCTTTGCCCAGTCCTCTGGGCTCTTTATAACTCTTTCTGCAGCCTGTCGACTGTTACTCCTTAGCTCCTCCTTACTGCTGTCTTTCAGCCACACCCCTGATCTTATGCTAGGTAAGACGTACACATAGCCTTCTCGGACAGGGGTGAAAAATCTCAGAGGTCCTTTGTGCAAGTTGCGCACGTTAAAGATCCCTTGGTGGTCTAAAATCGATAAGTGTAGGCTTCGGCCGCCACCCGGGCAAAAACTCAAAATTTCCTACCTTGTGGCGTAAAACACAAAAAAGAAGAAAAAAATGGACAGGTTTTCATTACAGTAACTGTATTATGCTGGCAGATAAAGATTCAGACAGGTACAACAATAATAACTTAAGTGTATAGTCGTACTTGTCCGAGGCGACCAAACCTTGTCGGAGAGATGGGTGGCCGTTTTAGACGTCATGCGGTCTTCTTGGGCAGGTCAGATGAAAGTGAACCCC